>NC_045426.1:388301637-388594137 GCF_902635505.1 Sarcophilus harrisii
ACCTCGACAAATTTCACCTTCCTCTTTCTACAGAATACTTTTGTAGGTTTGTGTCAAAGGTTAGCTCATTGACTGCCAAAAGTGCTAAAGAAAGAGAAGTTCCAGTTCTGCTTACATCGAGCAAGGCTGAATTAAAAGCCTTTGAAATCCCTTCTAAAACAGGTAGGCCAAGTCTGAAGTCAGTAGACAAAAAGTAAAATATTCCCTTGGAGAACAAGATATTACGAGGAGACAGAGCAAACTTCATGAGTGATTTGAAAATATTTTTACTGAAAAAGAAGAAACAAACAATAAGAAGAAAGAACAAGTTTTACTTTTTGGCTTCCCAATCAGCAGATATATTTGCAATAGTTCACAAGAACAGGGGGAACCAGTGACAATGCTTTTCATCGGTCATAATTACACAAAATATAACCTAGAATATAATTCAGCTTTAGTTATTCATTAATAATATATATAATTCACTATGAATTTCTAGTATTCCTTCAGTAATAACCCTTAACAACTGAATCTCATTCCTATGCAATTAAAGTGAAGTAAGAAGAACCAGGGGAATAATTTATTCCATAACATTGATGTTATAAAAATTAACAATTTTGAAGATTTATATGAACTGAGGAGGAATGAAAGAAGCAGAACCAGAAAATCAATTATACTAACAATCACAACAATACTCTAAATATTAAAAAAAAAACAAAAACAACTTTGAAAATGTCTAGAACTCTGAACTGACCATCCATAATTCCAAAGGACTGATGATGAACCATACCTATCTCCTGACAGATAAGTGCAGTGAACTCAGAGTACAGAAGAAGATGTGGTTTTTGAACATAGCCAATAAGAGAGTTTCTTTTGCTTGGTCATGCATATTTGTTGCAAGGAATTAATTTTTGTTTTTGTTTTCTTTTTTATTTTATCTACAGTGATAGAGGGAGTGGAAAGGAGATAAAATGGATTTGTTACTTTAAAAAGTAAAGTGGAAAAGAGTAGAAAATAGTTGACGCGAACATTCTGGATTCATAATTAATCTATTGATAACTTCCAACAACCTAGTAACTCCTGGGCAGAATTATATATGTCTAGTTATCAAGCTAATTAGGATAGAAGACTAGCTGCAGAACTGAAAACCTAAGTATTCAACAATTTTCAGATTAAATCTTTTCAAAATGGAATGAACTATGGAAATCTCTTCTTGCAATTTTGGTTCATAATGAAAAAGATACATGGATAAAGATAATAATAGAATTAGAAATTAAGATCTAATAAGAATAATAGGGCATCTAGTGCAAGCTTTTTAATTTGCTGATGAGGGAATAAAGTCTTGTTTGTCACTCAACTACTTCTAGATAGGGCCCAAGAACTCAGGTCTCCTGATGTTTAATCCAGTGCTCTCTCCCCAACATAAGGTTATTCACAGGATCTAATGTCAGAGTTTAGGTATAGCATTTTCACCAGCCCCACTCTCTCACCCCACTCCATTTTTCAGGATAGTGACTGTGGACATCATCAACAATGTCATTAGAAATGACAATATCATTTCCATATAGACTATCTTCCTCCATTTTTACTATTTAGATTTTGATTCAATTTCTAGAAACTTTGTGTTATGTATTCTTTTTGTTTAATAGTAATAATGATAATAACTAACATTTATATAGTATTTAATATGTGCCAGGCACTGTGGTAATTATACTGCAGCACTTATCTCATTTTATCCGCACAATAACTGTAGGAAATAAATCTTTTTATTTATCATACCCATTATAGAATTGAGGAAACTGAAATATGTTCATACAATTAGAAAGTATCTGAAGTCAGTTCTGAATTCATTTTTTTTTCTTGACTCCAGGTTTGGTTCTCTATTTCTGAATCATCTAACTGTACCTACATGTTTAATATCGATCTTGTATATTTTGTGGGGAGTAGAACTTGTTCCAAATCCTTGCCATGCTTTACATGCTAGCACAATCTTTTTTTTTTCTTGTTCTAATCATCCCCATCCACATAGCAACCTCAGAATGAAGGGAGAAGGCTGAAAGATTCTTTTGTAATAAGAAATATGCCTCCTCTGAGGGAACTAGAACCTGAAGGATGCTCCACTTTCTGAGAAGTCTGGTTCCTCAGCAAAACAAACAAACAAACAATACAAAATTAGGCTTAAAAATGAACTAAAATTGTATTTGGGTTTAAAGAAATATATATGCTTATTGGGATTCCTATTTGTATTGCTACATTCATCGTATGATTTAGAAGAGATTCAATGATAGGATATGCTGTCTTGTGTGATTATTAATCAATATTTAGATGTATCATAGAAGTCACTGAATTATTCTTTTCTAATATAGCATCTTGTCTATTTTAAAATACATCTAACATTGAACTTTCAGAAGATATGAAGCTTACTAAACGACCCTTTTTTTTGGAGGAAAATAGAGATTGAAAGATATTGGAGATTAGGAGTTTTTAGATGAGGTTGATGATTAAGTGTATGATAAGGCTCTACAAAACCATTTGCTGTGACAAAATTAAGTAAGTCATTTCTCCAGAATTTTGCTGTTCATGACTGCTGCATAGGTCATGTCACAAGGGAAATTTCTACAGATTTTTCAAAACTATGTTGAATTCCTATTTAAAGAATTATAATCTTTTTCCTTTATCTGCTGCTGAAATATAATTGTTCTGAATATTAACAGGAATACTTTATAAACTTTCATTAAATTTTTTAAAATATGTAATTAAATATATTTTCATAAAAATGTTATTAAATAAATTTTAAAAGTGAGATAGAATATGGGTATGACCCCATAGGATCATGATATAGTCATTGCTTTAAAAGAATTCTTTTTTATATAATTCCTTATTTTGTTGTTGTTAAAATATCTGCCATCTCTTTTTTGTCATGTTTTTATGTGGACTATTCCTTGGGTTAGAAAATTTGGTGGAGACAGTACTTTATTTCCAGAGCTATTGTTTGTTATTGTAAGCACACTGGCATCAATGTTAAAAGATATTAGAGAATTTATATCTAGAAGTTTTCATTTTGTAGATCAGTAAACTGAAGTTTAAGATAATTAAAGGGATTTCCCAAGATCACATCGGTAAAAAGGATTTTACCCTGGTTTTCTGACTTCAAAATTGTTGCATTTTCCCCGGTAGTTCATTGCTTCTACAATGATGAATACACTAATATTTGTCATATAGACTAAATGTGTATTGGGTGATTGCAATATATAGCTTTTCAATTATTAGGGAAATTATTTGACCTAAAGTATACCTATATTCATTTCATAGTAAATATATACTATTCCATTTAACAATCAGCTTTATTTTAAAAGGAAGCTAGCCTAGTGTGATATCTAACATGTTGGATCTCAATTTAAGAAGTCCTGAATTTAAATTTTGCCTATGGTATTAACTTAGCGACCATGAGAAAATTATTTGACCTCTAGGTTCTTCTTTAAGATATATTTACTAAGTGATTTGGGGGTTGTGATCTTCCTTCATCCAGAAAGTTCATTCACTGAAGAAATCATGAGATATGCATGTGTATTATATATGCAAGTATTATGTGTAAATGTATGTATATGTATATGTGTGTCCTAACACATGATTAACCTATGATTTATCTATATGTTCACCTCAGAAGTAGCATGGTGTAGTGGGCTAGACTTTGAGTCAGGAAGGGTGATTTCAATCCTGCTTCTCTCTCACACACACATATACCCACGCACACATACACATGCACACACACAACAATTTTGTTGTAAATAGACATGTTATTAAATTTTGTTCAGCCTCAGTTTCCTCATCTATAAAAAGGGATAGTAATAGTGCTCACAACCCAGGCTTATCATGAGGCTTAAATTAGATTATAGAACACACTTTTAAATCCTTAAACAGCTATATGAATGTTAGATGTTATTTTATATATATTCCTTGTATCCATACATATATACATATGAGGGAACAATGATGCAGTGATTAAATTTCTGAGCCTGGAATGAGTTCATATTTGACCTTAGACACTATTTATATGATAGTGGATAATTCACTTAACCTTATTTGTCTAGAAAACCTTCCAAAAAGGAATCAGGAAGAGTCTGAACGACTCAGATTGACTGAACAACAACAATACATATATGGGAAGCAGTGTGGCAAAGTGAATACAGAGCTGGCTTTATAGTTAGGAAGACATAAGTCCAAGAACCACATCTTACAAATATTGGCTGCATGATTCCAAACAGAGATATAAACTTGCATAGAAGATACAGATTTGAGTTGATAGAGGGAATTCTTCTTGAAGAGATTTTTTTTTTTAACTGTTCAGTTGTATCTGACTTTGTGACTTATTGGGAGTTTTCTTGACAAAGATACTGCAGATGGTTTGTCATTTCCTTTTTCATCTCACTTTACAGATGAGGAAATTGAGGCAAACAAAGTGAAGTGACTTGCCCAGGGTCACACAACTAGTAAGTATCTGAGGTCAGATCTGAATGCATGAAGATGATTCTTTCTAATTTTCTACCCACTGTGCCACCTAGTTGCCCAAAGAGATCTTTACATGTTGGAATTAAAATTTTTTCTCCTTTGTCCTTGAGAAAAATTTTCTACATAAAATGGCTATTCATAGATAAAGGGATAAGTAGGGACCAGACTTATGATTTCATTGACTTAGGGAACTCCCAAATGAAATAAATCTAAATTACTTCTAGCAGTACAGGTCGGCACCTATACCTAGAACAATGAGAAATTTAGTCACAAAGCTAGAATGAAGATCCTTCTGACTTTTGAACCCTTCTCTTCGTTACATCCTGTCAGACACATGTAAAACAAAACAATTTTTCTGACTCCATTGTTTTAAACATGCTGAAAATTTATCTTATATCTTTTTTTTAATGCTCAACTGAACCAGTGTTACTTTCTTGTTGGGGCAAGCTTACATAACTGTAAATGAAAAAATTGTGGAATATCCAGATAACTGAGAACAAAAGATGTCTTAGGAAGATTTTTTTTTTTTTACCTTGGTAGGCAGTCTAGAATGTATAATTTCCCAGATCACAATCTTTGAATATTATTGATAGCACATTGAATTCAGTCAGAGAATCTGTATTTAAAAGTCCAATTCTATTATCTACTATCTCCGTGAATTTGAGTAAGTTATAATTTCTCTGGGCATTATTATCCTCATCTTATCACATCAGTGGGTTGGACTAGATAGTCTCTAAAGACTCTTCTAGACATTAATTTATGATCTTATATTTTTATGGCTTTACATGATGTACTAAGAAAGGAATTGGAATGCAGCAGAGGGGTTTTAGAATTTTCCCTCCCCTAATGCTTAATATTGCATGGAGTTCTGGTATCTTTTTTTTTGTTTTTATTTACTGAGAGGAAAATTACATACTAATCTTAGGCTGACACACAAGATCATCTTAGGTGAAATTCCAACTTACCATTCTATCCTTGGTCTCTATTATTCTCCAGTGCGTCTTCTACTCTAACTAATCTGGATTACTGTTCATTTATTATCTGATAATAATTCATGTGTTTCATACCTAAATAGTTTTGCTCATGGTATTCCTTCTTCCTGGAAATCCTTTACAAGTTTTTCCTGATTGAAAGCCTATTCACTCTGCAATGGCCAACTCAATTGTCATTCCTTTTATCATATCAACTCAAGGTCTATTTTCTAAAGCATTGATTGCACAACTCATAAGTTTCATATACTGTTGTGGTAAATAACTGGGTATGTGTTTTATTTCCTTTACCAATTCTTAATTTCCTTTAGGTTCAAGACCATTTCCTGTAAAACTGTGAATTCTTTCCAGTGTCTTATCTACAAAACAGATGTGAAAAATTTGTTTTTTGAATGAAGGAAGAAAAAAAAAGGATGAGTGACAACAGTCATTTTATCACGTTACTTTGGATATTTCCATGTAACACAAACCTAACCAGTTGAAAAAATCAACAGGTTATTTTGTTGCTATAATGACACATAACTGGTTTGATTGATTTTCTTACATTGAATTAACTGATCTTTGATTGAATTGACTAAAGAACTGATGTATTTGAATGTCAGTTCTACTTTGCATTGCATCTCAGAATGAGGAATATCAAATTTTCTTTTGAAATCATTAAAGAATATGATTTGAGTACTGTTGATTAATATAAAAGTAAATATTTTAGATGTTTCAAAAGCCATTTATAAGAGGACTGACAATTAAATTTATTATATCTTCATTTACTATTTAATGAAGTTTAATTTTCATTCATAGTAGGCTCACTGAGAGAAGAAATGACCTTCTGTACTTTCCATTAAAATCTATGCAGTGCATGTGATAATGTAACATTCTTTACATCACCTACTACTTTTTTTTCTGAATCTTTAAACTGTAAAGCAGCCTCATTTCTTTAGCTGACATAATCATTGATATTACTTATGTCTTTTAACTAATATCTACTCTTTTTTACACTCTCTAAAATATAATTCGCTAGGCTCTTTGGACAAACAGAATTTTTCTTCCCTCCTCTACCCAAATATTCTTTCAAAATCTAATAAGAATCTATTAAAGAGGATTAGGAGAGTCATCAAATAAGTTTGTGATTCAACTTCTCATTACATCATTTGTGTAGAATACCTTAACTGTAAAAAAAAATATTATTCTCTCTGAAAATGTAGTATTCAAAATTTCCAAAATAAAAACTTTTAATATTTTTCTGTGTTTTTCTGAATTAAAGAATTTTTAGGTTATTCACAACTCTTCCCCATGAAAAAAAGATTCCATTATTTTGTCTATCAGTAAGTTATTTAAAGCAAATGAAGATAATGTAATAACTTTTTCATTTTTAATTTCCTTTTCCCTTAACACTGTAAGCATTAATTGATTTTTTCATGCCAGTAAGCAAGAGGTAGAATGTAAGTAAAAAGTTTCCTGATAGTCCTTTGAAGTACTGTGTCTGAGTAGTTACACTATTCTTTAGACAAATTGTACAAACTTAATGAGAGAGCATTTACTTTCAGTTCAGAAAATATGTTTCAAGTGTACACTGTACTAGCTAAAACACTGGTGGTGCTTTTACACCATTTTTGTTGATGATTAACCCCCCAGGTAACCTTTAAAATTCTTCACAGTCAACTTAAAAAACAAATAAATGATTTTATTTCAAGTTGACATATAATCTCTCAATTTTATCTTTGTAAATTAAGCATACTGATTAAATTATTATGTAATTGGAAGAATATAGTTTCTCATTACTAGAATTCCTTTTTATAAAGTGATTTTTAACAAATGAAATGATGACTATGAATGTCATTACTTTATAGTCACAAGTTGGGGAAATATGAAATAGATTTTCTTAAATTTCTCAATTTCACCTCAGCTAGGTAAAAGTGAGAGTAGGTCATCATAATACAACTGCAATATTAAAATAGAAACATCACTTTTTCTTGCCCTTACAGTGAAGAAGAGCTGATTTTAAAGGTCATTTTAAGTTAGACTGTTTGTAGCCAAAATTATGAATGAAATTAACTTTGGTAGAAAATGCAAATTCCTGGAAATATACATATGTCTATTTTATTCTGAGCAGCCATCATAAATAAATTATTTTTCTTTCCTTTAGAACAGGAAGGGACCATGAAGTGGATTGTTCTTCCACACTTCTGTCCTGCTATTTCCCCATTTTTAACGATAGACAGCACAGTAGCTTTTTAAACAAATTTCATGGCCCTTTTTAAGGAAGCACTTTCTGGCAGTCCATTGATACCAGTGTTTATTCACTGCAACTCCTGAAGCGTGGCAAGCATGAAAACATGGTATTAAATGTGGAAACTTTAATTTTCATCTCATTAAAAGAGCCTGGTTTGAATACTAATTATAAAAAGTAGAGGAAAAGAAAATAAAAAAATGGCTGCTTGACAGTTAAATTAAACTCACTTCATTGTGGTGAAATTCATGAAAATATTAGGCTTTTAATAAACATGTTTAATTATTGATATTTATTATTAGTTTAAATGATATTATTTGAAGTAAATTTTAAAAATAATGGCTTATAAATGAAAGACATCTATAGAGCTGATAAAACTCTTAAATATTTCTAATGATGTCTTTTTGGCATTTATCAAATGTTCATATTTAGGAACTCTGTTCCTCAGAACCCAATAATTATTTTCCTTTAACAACAAGCAGGACACAGAAAACATAAGTTCATTGCCCAGTAGCACAGGAATAAATACATATAAGTGAAAGCTTTTTCTGTTAAGAACAACAATATACACAAAATGTTTAGAAAGCATTTATACTTCTGGATTCCTACCCCCCCCCCCCCCCCCGCCGCCTCTTTTACCACAGGATGCTGTCACTGCTCAGATGCTGTAGATTTCATCATATTTTCCATAAGGTACTTTTATTTACTGTCTCATAACTCATTTGAAGAAAAGGGATGTGTGTGTGGGAGGGTGGGGAGGCCAAAAAAGAGCCTTTAACAAAAATTTGTATTTTAATCTTTAAAGTGACAACATAGGTCACCTTTTAAGCTCACCCTTCTCTTGCTGAAACTCAGGATTTACTGTAACAATGAATTTCAGAAATAATTTCGGTCACTGCAAACAATAGATGAAGACACTTAATGCCCTGAATATGCTGTTTCACCAGCCAGCGACCCTTGGACATCTCTTTTTGCAGTGCCATTGCTGCCATGGCCTATGGACAGTGCCCTCTGCTGCATCGAATCTCATTCTCTTTCTTTTACCTTCTCAGGGATGCAGCTTTTTCTCTTGCCAATATCTTGTCATGGTTAAATTGAAGAACAAAGGATAAAAAGCTTAGACACAATGTTGGTGACAAGGATTCTTAAGTACAGGAACTTCTGTTTATTATTTTAAGGAAACTGAGCTTTTTTTTTTTTTTTTTTTTTTACGCAAAGCAGACAGGAGTCTCCTCCCTTCTGCAGATTAACAGTGTGGTTTTGTGTGACATGCTTGTACTTGTCATTTGGAAAACAGAGCATTGAGTTTTTATCCACATTGGTGGCTTAGGGAAGGTTACATATGCACCTCTGTCTGTCAGAGAAATACTGTAACAAGAATAGGTATTTATCAAATTACTTTTAAACGTCCCGGGTTGAGGATTTTTTTTTTTCAGTGAGGCATGGGAAGGTATGATAGTCTCATTCACACAAAAATCACTTAATAATAGTTAATATCATAGTATAATCTCAACAGCTCCTACATAATTGCAAGTTTTGAAGTCTGTCTGCACTCTTAGAGTACAGTATATGCTACAGCCTTAAGCACTATTTAGGTGGTCCTTAGAACTGACAATGAAACAGAAGGGTCAGATTAGAGCTCTTCTTATTGTGATCCAGAGCTATTAACCATTGGACTGATGTGCCCGATGTGATTTTCATTAATCTGAGCAACTTTTGCTTTCCCTTTTTATCCTGCTATACTTATTTTAAGTAGCATTCATAGAACTGACTTTATGGATGAAGTCTTGACACTGTGTTGAGGAGGCAGCTTCATAATTTAAGTCAGTTGAAGTGCCATAGAAAACATGCTAGACTGGGTAGCAGGATCCTTCCAGTTTGATTCCTCATTAGTTCTGGAATCTTAAACAAGTTTCAGTAGTCACCCTGTTCTCAGTTTTCTGATATGTAAAATGGGAAGAAAATAGTTGTTTTTCTAAAGCATTATTAATGGAATGCACCAGGATCATGTGCTATATAAAGCATTGTATAAACACCAATAATTATTATAATAAAATAAGGTTTTGTAAGTTTGAAACATGCACAATTCTGGGAAGAGGATATAAGAATTAATAGGGTTAAGAACTGAAATTGGATGACTTTTAGCTTCGCTATCTTTTAAAGTGAAAACAGATAAAATATTATGTGGTCATAAGTAAGTTCATAGATTGTGTGTGATTTCTTTACTTTAAATATTTCACCAATAAAGAGTGATAATTTTTATTTTCCTGGATTTTTTTAACCATAATGAAGCAAACTTAATTCATCCAAAGAAATTCTTTTCCTATTTTATTAATATTATTCTCATATGACACAAAACATAAAATAAGGTAGTGGGAAATGGGGATATTGAGTTTCTCAAAAGATGAAAAAATTTGCAAAAAAAAAGTAAACATTTTTTAAAGAAAAATTTCTACATTTTTCCTATTCAAAAATAGCCTCAAAAGTTGTTCAAAATTTGTGTTAGTTAAAATGAGATCTGTGTAATGCAATAGAAAAAAAATTACAATATTCTCTACAACTTAAAAAGATTCACAGTGATCAATTTGCTTTGCTCTAACTTGGGAACCTATAGTGGCTATTTTTTAAAAAAAGCATTTCTTCAAAGTAATTGTGATCTGGTCACAAAACAGCTTAGTAGTAGCTTTAAAAAATAACACTGTATATATTTCAGTATATTTGAAGAATTGAAATGGAGATTTTGCTTTTACACATACTTAGATATTTGTGCCACTGATACAAAATTTTAAGCAACAAATGATTAAAATATAAGTGTAGCAGTTGAAAGCTGAGATTCAAATGATTTTGGATTTGTTGTTTGTATGTTAAAGCAGATCAGTATATCAATAAAGAGAGGAATGATGAATACTCTTTCTCAGAATATATATAATAAGGGTTTTTTGTTGTTATTTTTACTGGTTTGGGAATTATCTAAATTTAAATTACTTTTCTGAACTTCAACTAGATGTCAGTTGTTGAATTCTTTATGTGATAATATAAGTGATGCTTTCTGTTTGTCTTCTTAGTTAGTTTTATGCTCCTTTTTCAGGTTACTTGTAGTAGCTTCATTTTACTTATTTGACTTGAAGGTGATAATGCCTGGCTATTGTTCATTATAACTAACTTCAATATCCCTTCCTCAAGCTTTGTTCTTTCTCTCCCTATGCTCCTATCCTGGACACACACAGACTAGAATTATGTAGACTTGAAAATAGCTGTATTTTTTTTTCCTTATTAAACCTTTCAAACCTTTCCCTGCCCAAACCACATAGTTCATTATGCACCAATTGCAGGGATATAGGCAGCAAGTTTCACAAAACATAAATTGGACAATCACATGAAAAATACTTTAAAATCAACTTTTAGGAAACTTAACTTTGTATAAGGTAAGAAATAACTGGCCACTCTATCATGGTTGACAACCTCAATTGGGGTATAGAATCAAAGTGGAAAATCAAGGACTATCTGCTAGTTTCACACTTTAATGGATTATTTTACTAATTCTGTGCAAAATTCAGTTGCCTGTACACTGATGAAGTATTAGTGCTGTCAGTGATCTCTAAATTTCAGCAGTTTGTGACAAAGTCTTATTTGGTCTTTCTTATTTTAAGTTCTAAAAAATGCAATGAGATTGTAATGTAAATGAAGTTCATTATTTCCTCAGGTAGACTTATGACTATTATAATTATCTCAAAGAGTGAATTGAATAAATAACTGATTAAATACATTCTGTCTTCTGTTCAGGTCTCTAGGAAGGTATAGCACCACATAAGTCTTAGGTGTGAAGCTTTACTAATTAGTAATCTGACATTAATTATAGCTTATTTTTTATCTTCTTTTCTTAGCATTTAGTACACAGATTCATAGAATACTTTCCATTTAGATCACTTCTTCATGGCTTAGAGTAAACAACCCTAACTAGAGCTAAGAGAGTAGATTTGAGGAGTTTTTCTAGTTAAATTTTTGAGATATCTTTGCACAAACTCCATAATAGTTAATCAGTAGATTTGTCATAATTTTTCAAGACAAAGAAAGTCTAAAGATGAGGCATAATGCATATGTATATAATTATAGGCATATATTTCTAGTAAATGTTAAGTATAAACATAAATAAATAAGAAGAGTGTTTGACTTTTTATGCCCTTCTACTGATATACTTTGAATTAGAATTATTATTGTAGATGTCATTTCACCTCAATTGACTAATCTTCTTGCAGTCTGGTCCTATGTCTTTCTAAATGGTATATTTTCCCCAGCATCTAGCATGTTTGTTGATTTGAATATTGAATAGATTAAAAAGTATGTAAACATATACATATATCTTTATATATACTACCTGTATACGCATGCAAAAGAATGCAATTTGAATGAAATATAATTTCCTTTTTTTAGAAGGCTCCCAGACAGCAAAACTCCAGAGATTGCCCATATATTGTTTCTGAAAAGATTATTCTGTAGATGTGGCTAATGATGACCAAGATGGAAGATTGTCATCAAATCATTCTCCTGCTAAAAAACCTTCAGTGACCCCCTATTGCTTCTAGTTAGAATATGAACTCCTTTGTTTGACTTTTGTAGAATTTGGTTGACTCAATGGCTTTTGAACCTTCATTCATACTATTTACTTCTGTGCCATCTATCTTATCCTGGACATATACTTAAGCAGTCTATGCCAGGGATGCACTCTGTACTTGTCACTGCCTTTTTAAAAGTAGACTTCCTTTAGGGTTCAGTTACATGAAAAAGGAATACTTCCTTCATGAGATATTCTTTGGTACCTCCACAATAAAAATTCCTTTTCTCTCCTTAGATTTTCATAGATTTCTCCTTTATTCTTTATTCTATTTGCATAATATTCATCATTTATATGACATATCTCATATATTAGACTATAAGCTCCTTGAAGGCAAGGATTGAGATTTTTCATCTTTTCCTCCTGATATAAAGCACCAGTTTTGTACTTGGTGATTGTTTAATAAATGTTTGTTAAACATGCAATGCTAAATTATCAATATTATGACCTGATGGGATATCATTGCCGCAAATTCAGTGTATCAAATAGAAAGCCATATTCATTTCTGTATATATCTGTTAGATATGAGTAATATGATATTTTTCTAGCAGGTACAGGAACAAATCTATTAACATAGGGATAAGCAAGCTTATTGACTTCTATTTTAGGGAAAAAAAAACACCAAAAAATCTTTTCACTTCACATTATATAGAAGATATTCTGCTATCATTTCCAATCACCAGTCATTGTGAGGAAAACTGTCTCCTTTATCTTAGCCTTTAATTGATCTTTTTTTAGTAGCTTCATACATTTTTTAAAATCAATTTCTGTTGCTTTTTATGGTAGGATTGACTGGTCTGAACATTTCCCCCTTTAAAAATCATTCCCTAAGTCAATTTCATGAGCGTGCTGCTTTTTGTCTGCAGCAAAATGCTGTATTGTGGTGGTTCCACAAATTTATAGTAAATATTATTCATCATCATGCATAAGTTTGAGGCTTTGCAGTTTTTTTTAAAACTTGACTGTAAAGTAATTTTTTAGGAGTGGATGTCATGTGTTTCTGCCCATGGAAATATATTTTCATTATTGTGAACACATATTTAAAAAAAAGTCATTAAAATTGGAGTTCTTAAAGGGCACTTATGCTAAAATTCTTGCAATGACCCTAATTTGTATTAAAAGTTCAGAAGAGGAAAAGGTATTGATAAGCAACTGTGTTTATCCAATGTTTTGGTGAATACATACTTTTGTGAGTGGTTCAGTCATTTAGCGTTATTGTCGTTTCTTATTTCTGCTCTTTCTCTCAAGTCCAGTAACACAAAAGGTTGCTTTTCTCCATCCCGAGCTTGGGTGCTCACAGCAAGGGCTCAATGACAGACCATTCTCAGCTGCTCCTAGTCCCCCATAATTAGCCCTCTCTGGCTGCTACCTCTTGTGGCTTTGCCTGTGAGAGACATTTGACACAGCAGACATCAGAGGGATTTTTCAGGAGGCTCTCGTGGCGTCCGAATGGCTCTTAATTAACCACTTAGGTATCCTCCTTCACTCTCCTGCTTGGCACTTTCCAAATGGTAGGGGTTGCTCTGTGGAACTAAACACCGGGGAAGCATGCTATCAAAAGATCTTGTAAATGAAGGCTTGTGTAAATTATTTTTAATGATTCCCTCCTGGCACATCATTATGTGTGTAGTTACACACAGGCACTTCAGAGATGGCTCATCTTCCGTAAGGTCAGCTGCAGGACCACCATAACTAGCTGCAGTCAGTAAATGGCTTATTAATTAGCGCAGTGATTTTACATTGCTAAGAGCTCTGATGTATGGAGTTGGAATTGTAATTGTGTAGAATCGAAATAATAAGCCATCTCAGGGCTCCTTATGCAAATTGCCATATTATAAAATCATTACCTATCTAAACACTGAGTTTTAATAAGAATTACAATGATGAATTTTATGATAATTGACACTCAAATTTTAATCTCTTGGATTTTTATCATTTTGGTGGTTAAAGTGGGTTTCTAATTAAATGTTGCTTAAAATGCAAAGGATTGTTTAACAATTCTATTCAGTTCTTCTAGTTCAAATCAGGTTATTCTCTTTGGTCATAGAAAATAGGCCTTCTTGGTAATAGGTATGTGACATTATGTATCACTTGTAAAGTAAGATGTTTAATCATCTCTTTTTTTACAAGGTTGATTTTGATGACAATATATTGTCAACTGTGAGACAGTGCATAGGATATGTCATTGGGTCTGGCTCCCATGACACAGATTCAAAATAAAAAAGTGAAAATCGAGGGCAAAAACTGCATGCATGTGAGAGCTTATCGATTTTTTTGTTTAGAATTACTAATACATATAAAATTATCTTATGCCTCATCAATTATCACCTACAAAATATCATATAAAACTTAGATTATTTGAAATTCTCAAATATCTAACTATGGATATCTAACCATGTTTGTAAATGCTCATCATTATGTATCTGTTCCAAATGCAAGCTCTGACAAAAGAGCAAGATTAGTTTTGTTCTTTTACATGACTGCAAATAAACAACTTGCAAATGAACAACATCCACTGTATAGTTTATCAAACTGAAATGCATACAAACTCCTAGCATTCCTGCTACTCTGAAAATTGTTATAAGTGGGAAAGATCTCATTTAAGACTAATAGGGTTTATTTAACAACAACAACAAAAGAAGTGTTTTCTATTGTTTATGAGTTTGAACTCACTTCACTGAACATGGGAAATGAGGTTATATGGATTAACAGTAGATGGAACTAAATGGACATGTAATCAAGAATAGACCATGAAACTTAAATAGGAAATTGAAGTTTTTGTGGCGTTTTTTTTTTTTTTTTTTGTTATATTCCTACAATTGGATTTTGATCATTTCATAAAAATTTATGTTTAAGTAAAAACATTTAATCTTCAATTTATTATATTTAAATAAGAGATAAATGGTACTTTAAAGAACTATTCCTAAGAACTGAAAAAAATCCCTTAAAGATCTCTAAGCAGAGTTGGGAAGTAGAACTATAGAATCTGAGTACATACAAGAATTAGGTGTTCTATCAGGAGTATTTTATTGTCATTGTCTTCTTTTTTAGGAGAGGAAACTGATGTAAAGAGCAGGTAAATGACTTGCTCAATGGCAAAGTACAGTATAAAACTTAGGTGAGATTTGGCTTCATGAATCTCTTTTCTAACATTTCCTCTCTGTCTTTGTCCTTCTGCCGTAGGTATCCATTACCCTGATGCTATCCCATGGTTGCCTGGTACCCTTTATAATTCATCCCAACATGTGTGTACTCTTTCCAGCTATAATCTATGCTCCTGATCTTTCCTGACCTGTTCTGTACTAATTCCCAAACTTCACAAAGTCTCTTAAATGTGACATATAATATCTCATAAAAGTTTCACTCACATGGGAAAAATCAAGTGAGTCATAAATTATCTTTTATTTAGATTAAAATATGTGGGTGGAGAAGCATTAGTACATGTGTCTTAGACAAATGCTGCAAATAGACAGTGAACTAGGACTAGAATTGAACTAGAAGAGGAGACCAAGCTACCTTACCTTTGTGAAACTGAACAGTAATTATAATGACCTTAAGTTATTCTCTGAAAACCAAACAAGTAAATATTTTAATGAAAGCATTTTTCTGGCAATGATGTATAGTAATGAGTCACAGAATAGAGCAAGATCCAAAAAATAAAGTTGAGAGGGCAAGAAAAAGTGCACACAGTGAGTATAAGCAGGTCTAGCACATTCCAAGTAAATATTTGCAGTTGAGGAAATAGCACTGAAATTGTCAATGGAGATATGTATAATCTGAGGTCACACAAACAAATCAAAAAGATTTCTAAATTATCTACTATATGCTAATCACTACGCTAAGCAAAGTCTACAAAGATAGTAAAAACAAAGCAGTTTGTGTTCTCTAAGAGCTTATATTGGAAAAGGGGACACAATATGCAAGTAACTTAGTAAAAAATATGTATAGGATAAATTGATGATAATCCTAGAGGAAAAGATACTAATACTTTTAAGGATGATTAGGAAAGGCATTTTGTAGAAAGTGTAGCTAGAATCTAAAGAAGCCAGGTTTCTAAGAATAAAAGATAGAAAGTTGAAAATAGGAATGAAAGTGTTTTTTTTAATTAATAGAACAGGGTTTTGGAAATAGGGTAGAGTGGGAGGGATGGGTGGAGCAAGAGAGGATTTCTGGAGGAATAAGACTAAAGTTAACAGGGATGGAGTAACAAGAAATTGTGCCAATGACAGTGGTATTTCTACTAGCCAGCCTATGACTTTGAATCATAGTGATTTCAAGCAGAAAAAGAATTGATTTTCTTGCCCTGCTGATTTTTAATTATTCAAATAACCTATCTTCACCTCAGTCTATCTTTGTGTTACTGGAGATTAAGATAAAACCTCAGGACCTAGGCTCAAGGTCCTATACTTATCCAGACCAGAACACTAGTTTCTGTGTTCTCTGTAACTATAAAGTACTAGGGGATAAAGTGTAGAGTTTTCTGTCCATTTGACTGTCATGAAAGTCCAGCCCAAACCTTGTCTCAGTAGTAATAGAGAGTTCTGGCATTAGCTTTTGGGAGCTTCCCATGGCAGACATAGGAGTGAGAATATGAGGGAATTCAAGATCATATTGGAGATTTTCATAGTTCGGGAAAAGACTGATGAATCTTGTTACAGAATCACAGAATGTTAGAGCTGGTAAAATACTTAAAGGTCATCTGGCTCAACCCTAGCATTTTTCAGGTAAGGACCTTGAAGGTTAAAGATGCCTTATATGACCTTCATTTTTTAGGTTATAAAACTAAGGTACAAGAAGATGAAATACATTAAGTAACATAGAAAGAAGTAGAAATGATATTTGAACTCAAATTATTCTTTCCTCTATATCAGAGATTCTTAATCTGAGTTCTATGAATTTACTTTTTCAATAGTTTGATTTCAATATATTTGGATGCCGTTCTGGGGCTAGAGCCAAGATGGTGGAGATAACATATGTTTCTTTCGGACCATCTCCTATAACCCTCAGACCAATTAGCAAATCCAGCCTCTGAATTAACTCTGGACCAGCAGAACCCACAAATATTGAGTGTGCAACAAATTATCAGCAGAAGATAATTTCAAAGCTCACCTAAAATGGTTTGTTTCAATTGGAAACAGGAGGGAGGCAGCCAAGCATAAACAGCTGAGCACAAAAGCCAGCACAGACAGTGCAAAGTCTCAGGATGGTGCAGACTTTTCAGGGTGGTGCAGACTCCACATGATGGAGAATCTACAAGGAGGAATCTACGGAATCTACAGCAGTGTTGGTCATTCTGCCTTGGTTCCAACCCAGTAGATCAGTAGAGATGTTATAAAACATTCAACATAAACACAAAAGGTAGTGAACCCCTAAATGCCAGAATCTCACCAGACCTGGCCACATCTACCCAGCACTGAGAGTGAGTCAGCACTGAACCAGTACAGCTGTGCTCACTTAAACAGGAAGCAGCTACTTGTAAAGGAAGCTTGAAAAATCTCCCCATTCTAAAAGCAGACCTAAACATTATTTTTAATGAATAAAAAAGTAAAGAGAACTCTGACGATAGATAGCCTTTATGGTGAAAAAGAAGAACAGATATCAAACCTTGAGGAGACTAAAGGCAGATTGTCTCCAGATGAAGCCCCAAAAGGTAATATAACCTGATCCCCATCATAAAAGGCTCTCCTAGAAGAAATTAAAAAGGATCTTAAATGAGATCTAGAAGAAAAATGGGGAAAGGAAATGAAAACTTTGTAAGGAAGTTTGGAAAAGGCATATAACTCATTAAAAGATAGATTTAATAAAATGGAAAAAGAAAACAACTTCCAGAAAAACAGAATTTGTGAAACATAAAAAGAAAGTTACTCCTTAAAAAACAGAATTCGTGAAATGGAAAATAATTCCATAGAACAAAACAACTCATTTAAAAATTCAATTGGACAAATACAAAAAAGAAGTAAAAAAAGTAAATGAAGAAAATAATTCATTAAAATTCAGAGCTGAATAAATGGAAATGAAAGACTCAATGAGACAAGAGTAAGTCAAGTAAAACCAAAAATATGAAAAAAATAGGAAAAAAATGTAAAATACTTAATTGGGAAAACAACTAACCAGGAAAATAGAATTAGGAGAGACAATCTAAGGATTATTGGACTCCCTGAAATCCATGATGAAAAAAAGCGCCTAGACACTATTTTTTGGGAAATCATCAAAGAGAACTTCCCAGATGTCATAGAATCAGAAAGTAAAATGACCATTGAAAGAATTCACCAAACTCCTACTGAAAGAGATCCCAAAATTAAAACAAGGAATATTGTGGTGAAATTTCAGAACTAAAAGACCAAAGTAAAAATATTACAAGCAGCCAGAAAGAAACAATTCAGATACCAAGGAGTCATAGTAAGAATTACTTAGGACCTAGCAGCTTCCACTTTAAAGGATCGAAGGGCCTGGAATCTGATATTCTGAAAGATGACAAAACTTGGTATGCAGTCAAGAATAAATTATCCTGCTAAACTGAGCATCTTCTTTCAGGGAAGAAGATGGACATTTAATGAAACTAATGAATTCCATTTATTTTTGATGAAAAGACAAGAGCTAAACAAAAAATTTGACCTCCAAATATAGAATTCAAGAAAAGCATTAAAAGATAAAAAGGGAAAAAAAAAACCTCAAGAACTATTTCAGTTATGGGTATAGATAGAGAATGGATGTATAATCCATAAAAAAGAAACTAGAGGTGGATAGGAGATTGTAACAGAAAAAAAAGGGGGGAAAGGGGAGTAAGACGAGAGAAATTACATCTCAGAAAGAGGCAAAGAAAACCTATTATAATGTAGGGAAAGAGGAAAGAATGACGGATATTGTGTGAATCTTATTCTTATCAGATTTGGTTCAAAGAAAGAATATTAGATGTATTTGGTTTCACTGAGAAACTTCTCTCACCTTATAGAAAAGTAGGAAGGGAAAGGGGAAAAGGGAAGGGGTAGGCTAAATAGAAGGGAAAACAGAATTAGTAGGGGAAAGGTATAAGAGAGGGGGAGGTCTCTAAAGAGGTAGGACTGCTTGAGGCAAGTGGTGTTCATAAAGTAAAATACTGGGGAGGAGGGAAAGGGGAAAAGGAAAGAGAAAAGTATAATTTGGGGTTAACAAGATTGCAGGAAATACAGAATTAGTAGTTTTAACTGTAAATGTGAATGGGGTGAACTCTCCCATAAATGTAAATGGAGAGCAGCCTGGAATAAAAGCCAGAATCCTACAATATGTTGTTTACAAGAAACATGTTTAAAGCAGAATGATATATACAGAGTAAAGGTAAAAGGCTGGAGCAGAATCTATTATGCTTCAGGTGAAGTAAAAAAGGCAGAGGTAACCATCCTGATCTCAGATCAAGCAAAAGCAAATATTGATCTAATTAAAAGAGACAAGGAAGGAAACTATATCTTGCTAAATGGTACCATAGATAATGAACCAATATCAATATTAAATATATTTGCACCAAATGGTGTAGCATCTAAATTCCTAAAGGAGAAGTTAAGAGAGTTGCAATAAGAAATAGACAGCAAAACTATAATAGTGGCAGATCTCAATCTTGCTCTCTTAAAAGTAGATAAATCAAACCACAAAATAAATAAGAAAGGAATTAAAGAGGTAAATAGAATACTAGAAAAACTAGATATGATAGATCTTTGGAGAAAATTGAATGGAGTCAGAAAGGAGTACACTTTCTTCTTGGCAGTTCATGGAAGCTATATAAAACCTGATGGTATATCAGGACATAAAATGCTCTGCATTTGATTTAATGCAGAAAGGCAGAAATATTAAATCCATTTTTTTCAGATCACAATGCAATACAAATTACAGTCAATAAAAAGCCAGAGGAAAATAGACCAAAAAGTAAGTGGAAACTAAATAATCTCATCCTAAAGAATGAATGGGTGAAACAGCAAATCATAGATGCAATCAATAATTTCATTCAAGAAAATGACAATAATGAGATGACATACTAAAATTTGTGGGATGCAGCCAAAGTGGTAATAAAGGGAAATTTTACATCTCTAGATGCTTATTCGCATGAAACAGAGAAAGAAAAAAATCAATAAATTGTGCTTGCAATTAAAAAAAAAGCTAGAAAAAGAACAAATTAAAATCCCCAATCAAATACCAAACTTGAAATTCTAAAAATAAAAGGAGAGAGCAATAAAATTGAAACTAAAAAAGTATTGAATTAATAAATAAAAATGAGTTTGTTTTATGAAAAAAACCAATAAATAGATAAACCTTTAGTTAATTTGATTAGAAAAAGGAAAGAGGAAAATCAAATTGTTAGTCTCAAAAATGAAAAGGGAGAAATATCCACCAATGAAGAGGAAATTAGTGCAATTATTAGGAGTTACTTTGCCCAACTTTATGCCAATTAATTTGACAAACTAAGTGAAATTGAGGATTGCCCAGATTAACAGAAGAGGAAATAAATTACTTAAATAGTCCCATTTTAGAAAAAGAAATAGAACAAGCTATTAATCAGCTCCCTAAGAAAAATCCCCAGGACCAAATGGATTTACATTTGAATTCTACCAAACATTTAAAGAACAATTAATTCCAATACTATATAAACTATTTGAAAAAATAGGCAATGAAGGACTCCTACCAAATTCCTTTTATGGCACAGACATGGTACTGATACCTAAACCAAGAAGGATGAAAACAGAAAAAGAAAATTATAGACAAATTTCCTTAATGAATATTGATGCAAAAATCTTAAATAAAATATTAGCAAAGAGATTACAGAAAATCATCGCCAGGATAACATACCACGACTAAGTAGGATATATATACTAGGTATTCAGGGCTGGTTCAATATTAGGAAACCTTTTGGCATAATTGACATATCAATAACCAAATTAACAAAAAAGTATGATTATCTCAATAGATGCATAAAAAACATTTGATAAAATCCAACACCCATTCCTAACAAAAACACTAGAGAGTATAGGAATAAATGGACTTTTTCTAAACAATAGCATCTATTTAAAACCATCAGCAAACATCATATGTAGTGGTGATAAACTGGAAACATTCCCAATAAAATCAGGGATCAAACCAGGCTGCTCACTATCATAATTACTATTCAATATTGTGTTAGAAATGTTAAGAGAAGAAAAAGAGATTAAAGAATTTAGAGCAGGTAATGAGGAAACCAAATTATCACTCTTTGCAGATGATATGATGGTATATTTAGAGAACCCTAGATAATCAACAAAAAGTATTAGAAGCAATCCACAACTTCAGCAAAGTTGTAGGATACAAAATAAATCCACAAAAACCATCAGCATTCTTATATATCACTAACAAAATCCCACAGCAAGAGATACAAAGAGAAATTCCATTTAAAATAACTGTTAATAGTATAAGATATTTGGAAATTTATTTGCCAAGGGAAAGTCAGGAATTATATAAGCAAAACTACAAAACACTTTCTACACAAATAAAGTCAGATCTAAGCAATTGGAAAAATATCCATTGCTCATGGATAAGTTGAGTGAATATAATAAAGA
This sequence comes from Sarcophilus harrisii, assembly GCF_902635505.1. Lineage (NCBI taxonomy): Eukaryota > Metazoa > Chordata > Mammalia > Dasyuromorphia > Dasyuridae > Sarcophilus > Sarcophilus harrisii. Next base: position 388,323,511 of record NC_045426.1, read on the forward strand.
TGACAATACTCCCTAAACTAATCTATTTATTTAGTGCTATACCAATCAAACTCCCAAGAAACTATTTTACTGACCTAGAAAAATTAACAAGAAAATTCATCTGGAAGAACAAAAGGTCAAGAATTTCAAAGGAAATAATGAAGAGAAAAGCAAATGAAGGTAGCCTAGCTGTAACAGATCTAAAACTATTATTATAAAGAGGTGGTCATCAAAACCACTTGGTACTGGCTAAGAAATAGAGAAATTGATCAGTGGAATAGGTTAGGTTCACAGAACAAAATAGTCAATAATTATAGCAATCTAGTATTTGACAAACTCAAAGCCTCTAGCTTTTGGAATAAGGATTTACTATTTGACAAAAACTGCTGTGAAAATTGGAAACTAATATAGCAGAAAGTAGGCATAGACCTACAGCTAACACTGAATACCAAGACAAGATTGAAATGGGTTCATAATCTAGACATAAAGAATGATATTATAAACAAATTTAGAAAAACATATGATAGTTTACCTCTCATATTTGTGGAGGAGGAGGCAGTTTGTGACCAAAGAGGAACTAGAGATCACTATTGATCACAGATAATTTTGATTATATTAAGTTAAAAAGGTTTTGTACAAACAAAATTAATGCAAACAAGATTAAAAAGGAAGTAATAAACTGGGAAAACATTTTTACAGCCAAAGGATCTGATAATGATCTCATTTTTAAAATATATAGAGAATTAACTCAAATTTATAATAATTCAAGCCATTCTCTAATTGATAAATGGTCAAAGGATATGAACACACAATGTTCAGATGAAGAAATTGAAACTATATGTAGTCACATGAAAAGGTGCTCCAAATCAATCCAAATTGATCAAAGAAATGCAAATTAAGACAACTCTGAGATACCACAACACACCTGTCAGATTAGCTAAGATGACAGGAAAAGATAATGACAAATGTTGGAAGGGATGTGGAAAAACTGGGACACTGATACATTGTTGGTGGAACTATGAACGGATCCAACCATTCTGGAGAGCAATTTGGAACTATGTTCAAAAAGTTATCAAACTGTGCATACCCTTTGATCCACCAGTGTTTCTACTGGTATTATATCCCAAGGAGATCTTAAAGGAGGAATAGGGACCCACGTGTGCAAAAATGTTTATGGCAGCCCTCTTTGTAGTGGCAAGATACTGGAAACTGGGTAGATGCCCATCAATTGGAGAATGGCTGAATAAATTATGGTATATGAATGCTATAGAATACTATTTTACTGTAAGAAATGACCAACAGGATGATTTCAAAGAGGCTTGGTGAGACCTACGTGAAGTGATGCTAAGTGAAATGGGCAAAACCAGGAGATCATTATGCATGGCAACAATAAGACCATATGACAATCAATTCTGATGGACGTGATTGAGATGATTCAAAGCAATTCCACTTGTTCAGTAATAAAGAAAGCCATCTACATCCAGAGAGAGAACCATGGGAACAAAGTGTAGAACACAACAAAGCATTCACACTCTCTCTGTTGTTATTTGCTTGCATTTTGTTTTCCTTCTCAGTTTTTCTTCCTTCTTGATCTGATTTTTCTTGTGCAGCAAGACAACTGTATAACTATGTATACATATATTGGATTTAACATGTATTTCAACATAGTTAACATGTATTGGACTACCTACCAGCTAGGGGAAGGGATGGGGGCAAGGAGAGGAAAATGTGGAACAAAAGATTTTGCAAGGGTCGATGTTGAAAAAATTACTCATGCATGTTTTTTAAATTTAAAGCTCTAATTGAAAATATGATTGGAAGCATTTTTATTATCACATATTTTTATTCTAAGCATTTAAAAACATTATTCTTTGGTGGTCTTGTAGGCTTTACTAGACTACCACACAGGTCTTTCACACAAAATAAGATGCTACTCTGGACAAAACACTGACCTTGGGGTCAGGAATATATGGTTCTTTCCTTACTATCCCCTTTTCTCTATAGCATGTTACTTTCTAGTTTCAGTTAGTCTTAATTCCAATGTTTCCTCATTTCCAACACTGAACTTCCAAAGAGACTTTTAAGTCTGTTTTTGGATGAGGAACAAATTGAAAAAAATAGTCATTAACAATATGGATCTTTCACTACTCTGGATATAAATATAAGCAAATATAAATATGTATACATTTGTATACATACACTCGTGCATGGTGCATGCATGTATGTATATATTTCCATATATTACTATATTATATATATATACACACATACACACACATACACACATACATATACACATACATACATACATACATGTATGGGGCAGGAGAAGCATGAATAGTCAGAAGGCACTTTGAGAGGTAGGAAAAATAGCTATACTTCCCTTGTACTACATCCTTTCTTTTTTTTTTTTTTTTCTAGGATTCAGCATGAAATCATAGAATGTAAAACTTCATTTAATCTTCACTCTGGCACTGCCAGCGTAATATTCCCAGATATTCATTCTCAACAAGTTGACCTCAGATATGATTAGATTTATTTTGCTCATTATTTTTTGCATCTGCAGCTCTGCTTAGTCAGAAGTCCATAGGAACAGTTTGCCTTTGGACACAATACCTCCTGCTTTCTCCCCCTCTGACGTCCCAAACTTTGGAGCTTCTTTTTGTGTGTTTTCTTACCCCTCCAGATTGTAAGCAACTTGAAGGCAAGGACTTTTTTGTGTGTGTGTATATGTGTTCCCAGGGCTTAGCTTAGGACTTGGCACATAGTAGGTATCTAATTAATGCTTATTAAATTGTAGAGATTTACCAACTTCTTATACACGTGGTTATAAATAGCTTTATGTAAAATATTCAATTTGTGAGGGAGGAATGCTAGTATTAAAAATCCCCCTTTGATTTTTTTTAAATTAATAATATGTTACATCTCCATTTTGGGATAGAAATTTAGCATGGAATACATGAAGATTAAGTAATTTTCCTGAGGTCACATGTTCATCCAACATGACTTCAATGTGACATACTTTTATTAAATTCCTATTATGTGCAAAGCTCTGTGCCAAGTTCTAGGGATCTAAGGGCAAAATGAAACAGCAGTATCTGGCATCAAGGAGCTAACAGCATTCTACTGCTTTTAAATACTCTTTAATCAGGGACTTGACCTTGGTCTTTCTGATACCAAACTGAATGCTCTTTTCATTAAGCCAAGCTGGAGAGCATTCTGCTGAATAATAATAATAGCTGATATTTTTGTAAACTTTTAAAGCTTGCAAAGCACTATGCATATGATATTTCATTTGATCCTCATAATTATCTTATCAATTAGTTACTACAGGAATTATTGGACCCATTTTGAAGATGGGAAAACTAAAACTCCTCCCACATTTTGTCTATTTTTTTTTCTCAGAAGACTTTCTATGTTTACACATTCAATAAAGATAAAAGGCAGGGTTCAAACTCAGCATTTTCTAAGTCTAGTATCTCTTATAGTCTTACATGCCAATTGCTGAGAAAAGGAAAACTAAATATTCATTACATCAGCAAAATATTTCCTTAATTTCTTCTAGGGCAACAGTGTACTATATATCTATTGGATTGTAAAGGAACCTCAGAAAAATACTATAACATTAAATAATTCTTATTCCTTTTTCTTTATTCTCTTGTTCCTTGTACATGTTATTCCATTTCCTGATTCCATTCTTTCTCATAGGCTGTTCCCCATGCCTAGAAGACTTTATTCTTTTCAAATAATAGAATACAATCTTCTTAAAGGCAGAAACAGTTTCATGCTTGTCTTTAAATCTCTAGAGAATAGCGTAGTGCCTGGCATATTTATGGTACTTAATAAAGATTTGTTGAAATGTTGATTGAATCCTGATTCCAAACCAACTCTTGTTACAGAAAGGAAACCATTTATAGGTTCAACTTAGGACTCCACTGAGATTTTCATGTTGTTTTCCATTAAAAAAAAATTCCAAGTTAGTAGAGATCAAATACTGATTACATATAGCTGTGTGTGAATATCTGTGCAAACAATTTGATATGCAAATAAGACAAACACATAATATACATATCCATGATACAAATACATATAATATAAATGCCAAAAGCACATATAATTAAGAACATAAATTTACTTACTATCTAAATAATGTTAGACTAAATGTGTCTAAATTTATTTTTAAACGCATCAGGGAAAATTATGTTTATAAAGCCTGGTGAGTTACTTATTGGCATCCAGCCACATTGTAAAAGATTTTTTAAATTCAGAACTCTTCAATTTGCTAACTCAAGTGAGGAACATACTCTTTTATATTCTGTCTAAATCTCATGATTAAATAGTGAAATAACAAAAATCCATAGGGAATTTGGCACTCCTGAGAGCTGTTTTGGTAGATAAAGTGTTGGATTAAAATGCAGGGAGAGCTGTATTCAAAATCTAGCTGTGTAACATGGTCAAAGCATTTAACCTCCAGAGCCTTGATTTTTATCTGCAAAAATGAAGGGCTAGGACTCAAAAAGGATATGTCCTTTTGTTTCTTTTTTTTAAATTAAATTAAATTAATTTAGTATTTTATTTCCCCCAATTACATGTAAAAACAATTTTTAACATGCATTTTTAAAACTTTGAATTTCAAATTCTTTCCCCTGCCCCCTTCCCTTTTTCCTCCAATCCCACAATAAGAAGGCAAGCAATTTGATGCAGTTTCTACATATATAGTCATGCAAAATACTTCCATATTAATCATGTTGTGAAGAAAAACATTGACAAAAAAACCTTCAAGAAAAATTAAGAAAATAAAAAAATATTCTTCAATCTGTATTTAGACATTATCAGTTTTTTCTCTGGCTATGGATAGAATCTTTCATCTTAAGTCCTTCAGAGTTGTCTTGGATCATTGTATTGCTGAGAATAAATTATTCATAGTAGATCATCTTACAAAATTGCTGTTACATTGTATGCAGTTATATTTCACTTTGCAAGAGATCATGGAAGTATTTCCAGTTTTTTTTTTTCCTGCGAGCATCCTGCTTACTATTTCCTATTGCATATAATCATATGCCACAATTTGTTCAGACATTCCCCAGTTAATGGACAACCCCTCAATTTCCAATTCTTTATCCCCTGCTATAAATATATTTCTACAAATAGATGCCTTTCCTTTAAAAAAATCTTTTTGGGATATAGACCTAGTAGTGAATATTGCTAAGTCAAAAGGTATACATGGTTTTATAGCCTTTTGCATATAGTTCCAATTTGCTCTACAGAATGGTTGAATCAGTTCATAACCCTACCAACAGAGCAGTAATGTCATTTCTCCCCATATCCCCTCCAACATTTGTCATTTTCATTTTATGTTCTATTAGCCAATCTAATACATATAAGGCTATATCTCAGAGGTGTTTTGATTTGGATTCCTCCAATCAAAAAAAAGTTAAAGTTTTTTATAATATGGCTATAGCCAGCTTTGATTACTTCAGAAAACTTCATATTTTTAAAATAATTTATCAACTGAGAAATGACTTATTTTTATAAATTTGACTCATTCTCTATATGTTTAAGAAAGAAGCCTTTATCAGAAAAAACTTGCTTCAAAATGTTTTAGTTACTCTGGCTAACTGTATTTCCCTTCATCCATTTATCCTATTTTCTCTCTCCTATCACCCTATCTATCCTTAAAAATATTTTACTTCTGATTTCTCCTTCCTTCAATTTTCCCTCCCTTCTATCAATACCACCACTATGACTAACCACCCTCCTTCTTTTATCCCCTTCTCCTCTTAATTTTTGGTAGGATAAGATGTATTTCGATACCAAATTGAAAGTGCATGTTATTCTCTCTTCAAGCTAGTTCTAATGAGAGTAAGGTTCACTCACTCCTTCCTACTTCCCTCCTCTTCCCCTTCACAGTAAAAACTTTTTCTTTTCTCTTTTATGTGAGATATTATGTGAGATCATTCTACCTCTCTTTTTCTCTTTCTCCTGGTACTTTCTTCCTCTCTCATCCTTTAATTTCATTATTTTAGATATCTCTGGAACAGCGAACCAGGACTGTGACCTGTATTTGAGTATGGGCAAAGTAATAGAATATTACCTCAGTGTTGGCAAAGAGACCCCTATAATCTTCTTCTGGCCAGTTATTCAACCTCCTTATCATCTATAGGCTGATGGCTCTGCTGCTGATTCAATGGCTTGCAAGGACAGTTCCTGTTTTGGTGGGGCCATGGTCTGCTATGGCACATTCTACTCTGGACAACCCCCCTTCTCACCTTATGGAACAGATATTTCAAGACAATCTTTCAGTTTTGTCTTGCAAATTGTCTTATTCCATCTTTTTGAAGGTTCTGCTGATTGAGAATTTATGTAGAATAGTTTTTTAAAGGTATTCTAAGTGGGAGAGCTCAAGTGAGTTCCTGCCTTTACACCACCATCTTGGCACCCCGCCCCCCACTTCCCTTTCTCTAGCCATTATCCTGTGATATCTGCCTCTATCTTATGCCTATTGGAAAAGTAGATTGGCTGCTTTGAACATTCCCTAATTTGTTAACACAAACAGAGATTGTTCTGAAGGGGACATCATAGATGGCATTCTTATGAGATACTCTATTCCTGGTACTTAGTATAAATGCTTTGGCCTCTTGATGGTATCAAAGCATAGTTTTTCCAAATGTCAAATGAAAAATGTAAGGCAAAAGGTTGGAATACAATACAAATAGAAAAAGTAAGTGTCAATATTGTAGAGGCCTGCAGATAGTGGGGTAACTCTGGGTAAGGTATAAGACCCTTCAGCCCAGAGGGAACCTGAGGACAATGTTTGATTTGGCTCCCCATCTCCTCTAAGGGCTCTCTCACCTTTCCTGAGAAGTCAAGGAGGGCATGACCACCTGTGTTTTACTTGAAGCAAGGGATACTTACAGTAAAGAGAAGCATTTACATATTAATAGCAGGGTGCTTATAGTTAGCACTTGCTCATTGTGATGTGGTGGTTTAATGGTTCACTAGTTGGCACATGCTCAGTGTGATGTAGTGATGTAATCATACTAAGTTAGAAGCTGAAAGGACTGGAAATAAATGGACTCCATCTTTGACCAGACACTTGGGTTTCCTGCTTTCATCACTCTTCCCCTAAAACCAAGGATTTGGGCTGGTCCCAAAATCCTCCAAAAAGCTAGTCTGAACAGTATACTTTGGCATCCCAGCATGGGGGTTCTACAAAGCATAGTTCATTTTGACATCCCAACTTGGGGACTCTGGAAAGCACCCTACACAATATGATTATATGTGCGACTTATTTGTCCTAAAAAAAATGTCTGGTATAGAGGCAGCATGCTAGCCACATCTACTTCTCACCCTAGTATGTTGGAATTGCTCTGAGATTGAACTATACATCATTGAGAAATTTGCTTCCGCTTGGGAAGAATTAAATTAATTACGCAATTCAATTCTCTCTCATAAAATAGACTTTCTAAAAGGAGATATCTTGAACTCTATTTGAAAAATGGGCTGAAGACTGACTAGAAAAATTCTGTATCCATAACAAGTTTCCTAAATGTCCTTCACTACTAGTAATTTCAAAAAGTACTTCACAAAAACTGTTTTTGAAAGTGCCAATTAAGCATGACTTTCTGTATCTGTTTCCTATCGCCATGCGTTTTCTATTAATAAAATTCAGAATGACGTCTAGCCTCTGTGTTTCATTGATGCATTTCCCTACCTTAGTATGTATGTTATTTTTTATTTTAGAAGAGACTGTTTATATTTTGACAACTATGAAATATTACTTGGAAAAAGGAAAGAAAAAGCATTTCTATTAATTTTAAACTAAAAGAACCATACTTTTTGGTCCTTTCCTGAAACTCTCATTTGGCAAAGCAGGGCTTTTATCCTGTGTCCAGACAACAACAAAATTATCTTTTCAGTGTTTTTGCTACTTGTGGTTCATTATGCATATATATAGAGACAATTCCTTTTATAGTCCACTGTATTTTTTGGTATGTCCTGCACACTAGAATGCAATCAACATCTGCTAATTTCTGTCCATTCAACAGATTTTCATAATACACAAGCGTGATGTTTTATTTGTATGGCAGAAATGAGACTTATGACCTATAATCCATCATCTCCTGTCATATTTTTATATGTTGTCTATTCGATCCCCAGGATAATTGAAAAAGCGTAAAACAAGACGCTGTTTAAGTTATTGACCAGCTGCTGGTGTGTCCAGCTGAAGAGGTCATTTTGCTTTTCTTGGGGAGGTTGAAGGGAATAGGTTTTGCTTTCTCTAAGCCAAACATAATACAAATGGGATGTCCCTTAAAGCTTTCACTTGAATTGCCATGTCTAAACTTTCTAGCAGGCTTGTGTCTGAGAATATCACATGGCAAGGAACTGAGAGTGAGAAATGAATAGGGAGTTAAAGGTTTGTACAAAAAGAAATATGTACAGAAGCTTGATAGGTATTCTCTAAAGAAAATCACCAAATTGTGTGTTATAAAGAGGAAAGCAAATCATAATATTTTATGTCTTAAAATGAGGCCAATCTGTTTTGAAGTATGTATAGTGGATAGAGAAATGGTCTTCATTCTAGGAAGTCCTAGATTCAAGTACAATTATACCTTTTACATTGTGATTTTCCTCATTTCAGTTTTGATATATCATGGGTTAGCATAAGAAATTAAACGGGAATTTGGGAGAGGTTTATGGAAGTTGAAGATGACTCACAGAGACTAGCAGACAACACAGAAAAAGTTTAGAAACTCAGAAATATGTAAAATATATATATAGTATACAGTAGCAACTCAAATTTTACAAGAAGATATTGTAAACAGCACATGAAAGAAGACTTTTTTCTGATATGAAGAGAGGGCCAAACATTTTTATGTCAATTTTTCCAAATTGTGAGGTGCCACACCCCTAACCCCTGCAATGTGGAAGGGATCTGATGCCATATTGACTATGTGGCCTAAGGAAGTCACTGATCCTGTTTAGAGAATTCTTTAAGATTCAGTTGCAGAGGAGGTGCATTAACAGGAGTACCTTTTCCTGAGAGTTAGCATTCTGGTCTTACCTTCTAAATTTTTCTTCTAAGGGTTTCCTTCTATTATAAACTTCTGTCTTTTCAGGGATCTGAAAGAAAACTGTTATTTGTGGTTATTCAATATGCCTGTTATACATTCAATCAGTATTTGAAAAGAAAAAAATATTCTATAACTTTTAGTCAAGGAAAGATGATTTTACACTGTGACACCAAATTGAGAAAATGTAGAGAGCTTCAGGCATCATTCACTAAGCAAGTCCCCAATTATATCTTATTTTCAAAACTCTTGGAAGGCAAATCCTACTGACTTAGTGCCTGGAATACAATGTCCACCTGGCATGTTATGCACCACCATCTATATGCCATGCTATTGAAATGAATTTGCTGTTAGGCCCAGAACTAGTCAGTGACTAACAACAGTTGAAATGTATTTAGAATCTTACTTTTGCAAATGGTAGATTCCCTTTTTTCCCAATTTTTAGACTCTAGAGATTAAGTGAAGAGAGAAGATGTGAGTCTTATCTAAGGCTAATATAACTTTAGGCTGTAGAAACCAGTCACTTTAAAATTGACTAAGTAAAGACTGTTCAATTCCAAGAGCCAGCTGCTTTTTCTCTCTTGTCCACATATATGTTTAATCTATCTCAAATAGACCTTGGCCTATTGCTTTAAAGTACCATAACTCTTTCTCTTTTAGGTATCACACTATTTTCTTGCTTAAAGGAATATTCTTATTATCTATGAGGGAAAAGGTCATTAGATTATAGCATCAAAGAACTGGAGGTAATAGAAAATAGAAAAAAGAATGTTGGAGATGTAGTCTAAGATCCAGGTTTACATCCTGGCTCTGCTCACTTACCTATGTGTCAAGATGTAGCCTGTGACCCTTAATATTTTCATTTATACTTTATATTGTGTTTTGTTACTTCTTGATCTCTTATAGTTTTATTGGCTTTTCCTTGTCCAATTCTAATTTCAAAGAATTATTTTCTGTTTTAAGACTTATATTTTCATTTTCTACTTGGTTAAGTTTTCCCTCCAATAATCTTATTTTTTTTCTAGGAAGTTTTTAAATTTTAAAAATCTTTTAGTTTTTCCTTAATTTTTCTCATTTCATTTTTGAATTCTTTTTTGAGTTCTACAAATTTTCTCTGGGTAGGGAGCCATTTAATGTTATTCCTTGGGGGTAGAAGAAGCACTTTTTTTTTTATTTCAGTGTCCTCCCCTGAAGATAGACCCTGGTCTTCCCTATTCCTGTAGTAAGTTTTTATGGTTGTGTTCTTTCTTCTTTGCTGTTTTTTTCCTTCTGTTTTAATTTATTAATTAATTTCGTTTTGCTGAGGCAATTGGGGTTAACTGACTTGCCCAGGGTCACACAGCTGAGAAATGTTAAATGTCTGATATTAGATTTGTAAGTCAGGTCCTGCTGACTTCAGGGCTGGTGCTCTATCCACTGCACCACCTAGTTACCCCTTTATTTTTGTTTTTAAGGAGATCTAGTAATGTAAGCACCTCTAACAGGGATAGTGGATAGATGTCTTTAGCTTCATTTCAACTCTCCTTTTTGACCTGGGACCCCAAACTGTAACCTCTTGCAAGTGCCCACATATAATAGTATCCTTGCCTCACTGTTACTGTAGCAGGTGTGCTGCTTCCTTCTCACTCAGGACTATTCTGAAGGCTGGGTCTGGCATCCCTATTCATCTGAAGTTCCCTCAATCAGACTCCCATCCATTTCTGTTCCTACTCCCTTAGAGATAAAAATCCTGTGGTTTGAACTGAGAGTCCAGCTAAACCCAGCTATTCTCAGGGTTCTCCACTTGTTATTTCTATGGAGTTAGCCAGGAGGTACTTGCACTTCACAAAGGTTAATCCCCATCCTATGGTTTTTCTTCAGGTCTTCTTGGCTTGTCCCAGGAGGACCCTTGTTCTCTGTCAAGTCCTCTCTGTGTTTTACCAGTTTGTGTTCACCCTGAGATACAAAATTTGTGAAGTTTGTGGGGGAAATCTGAAGAGCTTGAAGTTTACTGACCTACGCTTCTATCTTCCCAGAACTTCCCTGATATTTTCATCTATAAAAAGAGGGGATTCTATTAGATCATCTTCCAGTTCTAAAACTTATGGCTTATAGTTGAAAGGACTAACCTTAGAGAGCATTTTGTCTAGGGAGTTCTTAACCTTCTTTGTGTCATGGACTCTTTTGGAAGTCCAAAGAAGCATATGGACCCCTTCTCAGAATCATGATTTTGTATGCGTGAAATGAAAAGCATGTCAATTATATTTAAATAATTATCAGAATATTAAACAACATCAACAACTTCACAGATCCTTCTCTAGGTAACACTGATATAGTGCAATCTCCTTTTTTATAGAAGGGAAAGCTGAGACCAAGAGAGATGAAAAAATATAAAAAGTTAGGGAATTTGTATACATTCTTGGTGAACTGAATGTTGCTTTATATGTTATTGGCACTCAATAAATGTTTATTGAATTGTAGTATCAGAAAGACACTTAAAAGACATAACAGACAGATAAGAATATTCTATATAAACAGAGAGAGATTTTTCTTGAATAGAATAAATAGCATAATTGCCAAAAGTCAGTTATTAGGCAATGATCATTTTTTTCAAGCTCTTGGTAAAAAACACCATTTAACAGAATACAAATGGAGGTGTTAGGAATTAGATGCAGATAATTTTGCTTTGTGATTTTGAAATATATTACTTAGTTTTAATGCACCTGAGTTTCCTCCTCTATCAATTAGGTCAAAGCAGACTGTGACCTATTTCAAACATGTACCATTAAAAATCATTTTGTATCAGAAGTGATTTGTCCTATGTATGTTCTATTTGTATAATATATGACCTCTAATTAGTGCAGATATTGATATCTGCTATTCCTTAAATATTCTATCAATTACTTACCATCTATAAAAGAAAACTGGTAAGATAGAGAAGAAGAATGACAAGGAGAAAGAAGTAGAAGGAAGAAAAAATAAATAAAATGAGATTTACTGTTATTTTATGTATTTGTTCTTAAAATTTTGCTGATTCTAATTAGTTGTGTCTTTTGAAAAAAATTACATATCCATTTCCCAGTTACATCATTTATTAGGAGATCCTTCATTGTAGATGAGACACACAGTTATATAAAAATGGCTAACAAAACACTATATATATATATATATATATATATATATATATGTTCCAATAATTAGAAATAAGACCTCTTATGCAGCATGATCCCAGAATCCAACTTATGGATACTTGTGTGCTGAAACTACACATTTTGATTGAGAACCATGTTCCCCAATATTAGTATTGATGGCAACATTATGCTTCTTACTCTCATCATTTCTCTTCCATGGTAAATATCTGTCAATATAGTTAATTAAAATTAATTTGCTGTTCAATATTATTTTCATTTGTATCAATATAGTCACTCTGTAGATTGTTCTACAGGTTCTTCTTGCTTCACTTTGCATCAGTTCATAAAAAGTCACTCATATTATTCAATGCTTCATTTGTTATTTTGGTGACAAGTTATTATATTTTTGGTGGTTTTATATCTGCAGCTTGGTGGTACAGCTGATAGAATGATGGGCCTTGAGTCAGGAAGAATCAGGAGTTCAAATCTGGCCTCAAAGACTTTGTAGTTATGTAATCCTGGCCAAGTCATCAAACCCTATTTACCTCAATTTATTCATCTATAAAATGAGTTGGAGGAGAAAATGACAACAACAAAAAAACATGAAAATACTATGTTGTGATCCATACTCTTCCCACAATCCTCTCTCTGGGGCTAGATGGCTCTCTTCATCACAAGATAATTGGAACTGGCCTGAATCATTTCATTGTTGAAGAGAGCCACATCCATCAGAATGGATTATCATGTAATCTTGCTGTTACTGTATATAATGATGTTCGGATTCTGCTTATTTAACTTAACATCATTTCATGTAAGTATCTCCAGGCCTCTGAAATCATCCTGCTGATTGTTTTTTATAGACAATAATATTCCATAACATTCACATACCATAACTTAATCAGCCATTCTCCAACAGATGGGCACTGATTGGATATCAGTTTCCAATTTCTTGCCACTACAAAAAAAGGCTACCACAAATATTTTTGCATATGTGAGTCCTTTCCCCTCCTTTATAATGTCTTTAGAATACAAGCTTAGTAGAAACATGACGAATCAAAGGGTATGCTCAATTTGATAGCCCTTTGGGCATAGTTCCAAATTGCTCTCCAGAATGATTGAATCAATTCACAGTTCCACCAACAATGTATTAGTGTCTCAGTTTTCTCACATCCCCTCCAACATTCATCATTATCTCTTCCCGTCATCTTATCCTATCTGAGAGATGTGTAGTGTTACCTCAAAGTTGTCTTAATTTGCATTCTCTGATCAATAGTGATTTAGAGCACCTTTTCATATGATTAGAAATGGTTTCAATTTCTTTAACTGAAAATTGTCTATTCATACCAATTGAAAAATGACTTGAATTATTATAAATTTGAGTCAATTCTTTATATGTGGGGAGCCAGCACTAATCTACAGGTGATAGATAAGGTCAAATTCCTAAGATTGCTTTAACCTTGAGTAGGTAGACATCTAGGTGCCTTCTAAGCACATCCTGGAGCTTCCTATGTGGCCAAAGACCCCTGGTCAACTCATCCTTTGGTGGGAAACTAATTCTTTGTTTAGTTCCCCTCTTCCCTCCACCCCGTACTGAGTACAAGATTTTATCATCTCTTATTGCAATAACCTTGTAATTAATTTGCTTCTCTTAAATCTCTTTCTTTGCTAATCTACCATTCAGACAGACACTCCTGAATTGAATATCTGATCATCCTATTCTTTACTCAAACTCCATTGGCTTTCTATAATATCTTGAATCAACTCCTTGTTGCTATTAACTCCTTAGAATTTAAAGCTCCTCATAACTTGAACCTACCCAACTTTCTAACATTATTAAACATTATTCTCCACTATGCATTCTAGATTTCATCCAGACTAGCCTTATTTTTCAAACAGGACACTATCATTCTCCATGTTTTGTATATTATTCTTACTATGTACTCTCTCTTCACATCCACTTTTTGGAATCCTTACTTTTCTTCAGGACTCAGATCAGATTCAATCTTCTATATGAAATACTTCCTGGTCTCCTCAGCCATTGAGCCCTTCACCAAGATTATCCTATTTCTGTTTTGTATGTTTTCTATATGTATTTGTATTTTCTTTCCCTTTTTAGAAGATAAGCTCCTTCAGGACAGGAACTTTTGGGGTTGTCTTTGTGCAGTGCCTGACATGTAAGAGGTATTGAGTAAATATTTGTTGATTGAGAGAGGACCTTGGAGCTCATTTGTTCCATCCTTCTTATTTTATATTTATATTATATTTTATATCTCATTTTATATCTGATCCAGAGTGTTGCAGTGATTTGCCCAAAATCATAGAGCTAAAAGAAATAAATCTGGCACTCTTTCTATTCAACATTTCTGCCTCTTGGTTCTCTTCTGCATCTAAATTCAGAAAATTGCTTCCTAGATTTTTTTTAATGTTTGAGTCAGAAAGAGCATGAAAGTAAATGTCTTTTCTATTGTAACAAATAAAAAACCTGAGACAGAGTTTGAGTTATTAATAATAAACTTATTAATTAGATTAGCCAATAATCAATAAATTGATGGTCAGTGGTTTCTTTTGATAACCAAAGAGGCCTAATGGAGACACTGAATGACTGAATTTTCTTTTGAAAGGGAATACCCTTAAAAGAGAAATCAACCCTGATTGATGGATATTTTAATGAAGAATTGAGCTAGATATCTTCAGCTCCTCCTGCTGAAATCATAAATTGATAATGCTGCCAGCAATCTGGACAAAGGAATCCATCTCTTTTCAAACTATTCTGGTTGATTTTGTCATTCATAAGTTGGGTCACTTTATACTCCAATGGAAGGGTTCAAGGCCAGGGCTCATTGCTTTTTGGCAAGAATTCATCTACATTTGATTCTGTTTATATTTATACCGAAGTATTTAAACAAAACTATCTTATTGTGATGGGGAATCTCCCAAGATTGAGAACCATGTTCCCCAGGATTGGTGCAACTTCTATCGGTCACATCCTTCAGAACCTGGCTGTCTGGCCTATAGCAGCTAGTTTCCAAATAAATAAATAAAGAGAAAACTATTCATCCTAATTTAATAATTTGTTGTTAATATAATACCAAAATAACAACTTCTCTCACTCTTTTTAAGATTCTTTATGTTGAGTCCTATATGCATTTGCTTAAATGATAGCCTGAGCCATGACTTGTTTTTGCTATGCAAAAGGAATTGCAGCAAATATTTCATTAAAGGCCCAGGATTTTGTGGGTGAAGGGTTCATCAGAGGGGGTACCTTGATGCAATTATAGGATAATGAGTCTTCTTTTGGCAGTTAGATTGTTATGGATTGAAGATGAATTGATTGAGATAGGCTGTTGTGGATCAATATATGATGAATTACTGGCTTAAAAATTTTTGATGATAAATTACCTCTTGTAGTCTGACCTATAAAAAGTCAGGTCAGTTTCAGAGACATAAGATCATAGACCTAGAACTAGAAGAGATCTAAACCTTTTATTCTATCAATGAGGCATTTGAAGTCCAGGAATATTGAATGACTTTGAATCCAAATCACTGAGATATTCTTAGAGACAGAATTTGAACTCAAGATCTTTGACTCCAGCATTAGCCTTGATCTCTCCCCTCCACCCCCTCTAACAACCACAGGAGAGTTTCTCAGAAAGCAAGAGATGATAGTGTACTCTAACCTGAGGTGTTTGGGAAGCCTAAGCATAATTAAATAGCTGCCAGTGATTGTAGTGAGGCAGACACACTAAGTGACTGCATTCCACACTCACTCTGGAGACCTCAGGGGAAAGTTTGTAGATTTCAAGTTTTTAAAGCAATTTCCCTAATAATATTATGTTCCAATAATTAGAAATAAGACCTCTTATGCAGCATGATCCCAGAATCCATTTTATGGATACTTGTGAGCTGAAAGCTGAAGTGCTATGTGAAACATGAACATTTAACCCTCTAACAAATTTCTGTAGTATCTGGCTAAGTAAATATCTTTGGAGCAAAAAAGAAATAGAGAAATAACAAATATACATATGTGGCACATGCTCCTTGAAGCAAATTATGAGTCTGAGTTAATATTTTCAGAGAAAATAGGAATGAGAATTTAGAAGGAAATCATTTTGCTTTTTACTGAAATATTCTCTTCTAATTTCAAGTTAAATTAATATACTATCTGCTATATTACTTTTATTTAGGCTATAATCTCCAAGAAAATGGAAAGCACATAAAAGCATGCTTTGGGAACTCAATCTCACCTCCCCATTTTCTTTTTAACTTTCATTTTCTCTGATGATCTCACGAAGGAGGATTTAAAAATGGTCTTGGTGATATGAAGCTTTATAGAAATATACTCAATGAGATACTCATCCTTTACAATAATGTCTTTGAGCTGATTTGAACAACTCTCTTTTTGTCTCATTTTCCTAGCCTGGTCAAAGCTAAATGCTGTATAGAGTCCTTTTTCAGCTGAGATCAGCTTTAGATGTAACTTACATTTAGTGAATAAGATGTTTTCCAAAAAAAATTTTTTTGGCCATTTTTTTGGGGGGGGGTTAAATTTAATTCTTGTGATTCAAAGTCTTTCAAGGGAAAAAGATATTAAAAATAAGATTAAATATAGTATATTAAATAGAAGAGTGAAAATAAAGATTGATTTTTAAACTTGCTGTGTGACTATTGGTGATATGAGAGAGGGGTGGGAACACAATAGGCAACGTAAAGTGAGACTAACAATAATATTTATAGCACATCCTGAACTGGTAGAGTATCAAATTAAGAGTCATTGTGTTTCTTCTAAAATGGTATCTTCAAATGAATATAGGAAATATTTGGTTGTCTCTCCTCCTTCAGGGAGAATTATTTTCCTTCATTTACAGACTAAGTTCCTTTAGGCTCTTTTAGAGGGGGTGTATGCACAGTGTTAGCACTATCAGCAGTCTTTAAGCTTTAGATATGTCATTTCCTCTTTGAATAATCAGACTTGAGAATAGACTTACATAGAATTTCCAAACCTTCAATTTTAGGCATTAGATTGTGGCTTCAATGTGGTTGCTTCCAATATCTCTCAGAAGGACATAAACAGAAACTCAAAGGCATGTTTTCAGCAGAAAAGAGATAGGTGACAATAAATACTCTCTCTTTTCCATCCTTCCCTTCTTCCCTCCTTCTCTCCCTTCCTTCTTGTTTTCCTCCTTCCCTGCCTTCCTTCTTCCTTTCCTCCTTCCTTCCTGCCTTCCTTTTCTCTTTCTTTCCCTCATTCTTTCCCTCCTTCCTTTCTGTACTAGTTCCTTCCTTCCTTCCTTCCTGTACTCCTGTACTCCTTCCCTCCTTCCTTCCTTCCCTCCTTTCTTCCCTCCCTCCTTCCATACTTCCTTATTTCATTCCTTCTCTTTTCCCTTCCTTCCTTCCTTTCCTCCTTTCTTCCCTCCCTCCTTCCATCCTTCCTTCCCTCATTCCTTCTCTTCTCCCTTCCTTCTATCCTTCCTTCCCTCATTGCTTCTCTTCTTCCTTCCTTCCTCTTTCCTTCCTTCCTTCCTTCCTTTTTTTCTTCCTTCCCTCCTTTCTTCCTTCCTTCCTTCCCTCCTTCCTTCCTCCATTCCTTCTATCCTTCCTTCCCTCATTGCTTCTCTTCTCCCTTCTTTCTATCCTTCCTTCCCTCATTGCTTCTCTTCTTCCTTCCTTCCTTTCTTCTTTCCTTCCTTCCCTCCTTTCTTCCCTCCCTCTTTCCATCCTTCCTTCCCTCATTCCTTCCATTCTTCCTTCCCTCATTCTTTCTCTTCTCCCTTCCTTCTATCCTTCCTTCCCTCATTGCTTCTCCCCTTCCTTCCTTCCTTCCTTCCTTCCTTCTTTCTTTCTTTCTTTCTTTCTTTCTTTCTTTCTTTCTTTCTTTCTTTCTTTCTTTCTTTCTTTCTTTCTTTCTTTCTCAGACATTTATTATGTGACCCTGCACAAGACAATAAAATGTACCTCCATTTCTAATCTGTAAAAAGGAGCTCAAGAAAACAATGTCAAATATTTTCTAGGGACTCTAGTATCTTTGATGAGAAAATCCCAAAGGTGGTCACAAAGAATCAAATTTGACTGAACAACAAAAATGGTTCTCTAAAACCACAAGAATCAAATACAAAATCTTTTGTTTGTGTTTTAAGCTTTTCATAATCTACCCTACTGAACTCCCCAATCTTTTTGACCTTCAAAAAGGACACTATTTCTGAGCACTTTCTCTGGCTGCCTCCACACCTGAAATTTTCTTTTTACGCATCTCTGCCTTCTGGTTTCTGCAATTCCTTTCAAGATCAATTAAAATCATATCTTCTACAGGAAGTCCTTCTAAACCTCTTTTAATTCTAGTGCCTTCCTTCTTTTAATTAATTCCTATTTATCCTGTATATAGCTTATTTGTACCTATTTGTTTACTTATTATCTCTCCCGCTGGATTGTGACTGTCTTTTGCTTCTTTATATTCCCATTACTTATTATAGTGCTTGACATGTAATGGATAGTTAGTAAAGTTTATTGACTAACGGATGAAATTGACTTACAACTCTTAGAACCTTTGGTTTCCTCCAAGACTCAGAGTAGGTACTTCTTCCTGAGATGGATTTCAATTTCCCAAAAATCTTCTAGTCATGCTAGTTACTATTACTTCCTCCCTTCATAAATTCTTTTCTAATCACTTAACTGTGTACATAGAGAATCGAATCCTATTCCTCTAGTTGAATATAGACACTTAAAAATCAAGGATTTTTTTTTTTTTTTTGCTTATTTGTTTCATTTTTGTTTCTGCCTTTGAATCACTGGCACTTGATTCAATCTTTCCATACCCCTAGAAAACATAGCCTTTGTATAGTACTATAATGCTTTTAAAGTAATTTAGATGTATTATCTTTACTCTCTCTCATAGTGACCCTATAAGGTGACTGCTATCATTATCTTCATTTTACAGATAAGGAAACTGAAGATGAGATGTTAAATAACTTGCTCAGGATCACATATCTAGTAATAATCCAAGGTAGGAATTAAACTTTTTTTTCTGATTCCAGAGTGAAAATTCTATCTGCTATGGCATCTAGGTATATATTATTGTTCTTGAATCATTTTTCAGTCATACCTGACTCTTCTTGACCTCATTCGGAGTTTTCTTGGCAAAGATACTGCAGTAGTTTACCGTTTCTTCTCCAGTTCACTTTACAGATGAGGAAACTGAAGCAAACAGGGTGAAGTAACTTGCCCAGGATCACAAAGCTACTAAGTGTTTGAGGCTGGATTTGAATGGATAAAGATGAGTATTTCTGACTCCAGGTTTGGCCCGCTATCCCCTACATCACTAAGCTGACCAGCTGTGTACTATGTGCTTAATAAATTTCTATTAAATCAGTGAATTGAATACTATGAGCTATGGAATACAAATATTATAATGATTTAAAATGAAGATCTTATGGATAAACTGAGTCTCAGAAAGATAACTCCTAAACTCACAAGCTATTGAATGGGAAAATCCAGATTTGAGCATAAGTCTTTTGATTTTAAATCTAAATTTCTTTTTATTCCTTTAGGTAGCTAGGTGATAAAGAGGATAGAGTTCTGGACTTTGTTAGGAAAAAAAAAACAATGTTGAAATCTTGCCTCAGCCACTTATTAGTTCTGTGATCATGAGGAAGTCACAACCTTTCTCAGCTTAATTTTTCTCAGTATATATCTTATATGGTTATTGTAAGGATCAAATAAACTACCCTTAAAGAGACATTTATATAAATGATGGTTATTATTAGCATTTATAATATGCTACCTTTATAATTTATCTTCTAGTAAATAGGGCAGAAATTCTAATTTTGCAATCTTTGAAAGTTTGAGATAAAAGGAGAACTTCAGCCCAGAAAAACATATGTTCTCTTCAAGCCTGGCAAACAGTAATGTTAATACAAGCTTTACTGAATTTCACAGGCCAGAGGAATCAGTCTTTGCCTCTCTGATTAAAAGTCATAAACCCAAGAGAGACTACCCAGAACCTTTAGTACCTGTGCTGAGTGTGTAACTATGTACTCTTTATTTTGCTCATGCAATAGGGGAGAAAATACAGCTTCATTTATAATAAGTGCTGATCTGGGCAAGAATTAAGTGGAATGAATCTCTCAAATGCTTGGGTGTTTTTGTGAATGATTGCATCAGCTTGAGGGGTAATGAAAGACTTGAATTCTATATAAGAAATGGTACGTAACTGTCTAAGCGCATTATTTATTCTGTACATATCAGTGTAACTCATTCAAAGGTAGAGGAAAATTGGTAACAACAGCAATGAACAGCAGGCTGGCTAGAAGTTTAGATATAGTATTCTGGTAGTTAGTGATTTCTCAAGAAACCTTTTTCCTGGAAAATTGGGCAGGAATAGTATAGTATAATAGGTGTAGCTACAATTATGATGAACTCAATAAAGGTCCTGTTAAATGACTCATTTGCTATTATATGTTCAAGTTAATAGAGTTCAATGACATTTAAGCAGGAAATGCCTCTAAATATTTTCCTATTCCCACCTTTTCTCTTCTGACCCTTCCTTAAAATTTTTTTAATCATGAGACTAATATTTCACCCCCCCCGGGCCAAATATAATACTAAATCAATTAAAGTTTTGCTGTTAACAATATGCATATTAAGATAACTAATATAAGCTAAGCAGTTTGAAAACATTGATCTCATTTCCTTGGCTTACCTGTTATACTGGCTCAAATCCATTTGTTGTTAAAGTCAGAGTGGATTTGGGTGTATGCAAAAGTGGCTGATATTAAGTTGGGTAGTTTTTTGAAAGAGAAGATATTTTTGTATCTTCCAGACATAAAGGTCAAAAAGGAAAGACCTAATCTTAAATTGGGGGTACTCTGGTTGATTTTAGTAAACTAGATGTGGGGGCTATGACAAAACAATTGTTAACTATCTTTATCTGGGCAATATCTAGCTACTGTAGCAGATTAGCGATTCAGTAAACCAAAGACATAATGCCCAGTGAAAAAGAGGCTGACCAGAAGGACAAGGAACCCAATCGAAATGCTATACTCAGTGAGATCTTGTGAGAACAGATTTAGAGATCACAAAATCAGAAGTTATTATCCCAAATTACTGGAAAGAAAGTTGCCCTTCTATGTGCATTCTCCATAACGGCACACTTCATGTATGATCCCTATTCATTGGGTTCTCCCCATTAACACCATGTATACCTATCTATAGGTTATAAAAATACATATGTGTATCTATAGGTGTATATCTATATCTAATTTACATCTATAAATGTTATCTATATGTTATTTATATATGATATATATTATATCTATAAGTGTTTATATACATATATGCACACATATCATAAACATATATAAACATGTACATATACACACATCCACCATATCAGTTGTGTCCCTTAGATTACAGAAAGGAAAAAAGAAAATAGAAATATCATGGGGGATCTTGAGCTTTTCTTATCAAGTATCCAGAAATTGGGGCAAACAGCTCAGTAGATAAAAGCATAAGCCTATAGTCAGGAACACCTGAATTCAAATTCTGCCTCAGATGTTTTGTAGGTGGACAGATCACTTATATCTGCCTTAATGTCTTGGAGAATAAAGTGGCCAATCATTTCAGTAATTTTGTCAAAATAAATTGGTGGACAGTCAACAGAGTCCAGAAGAGTTGAATAGAACAGAACAATAGCAATTAATAACATGGAGCAATTGTTCTGGAACCCTAATTGTGAGAAAGGTGTGCTATAGATGCTATAATTTATTAATCACCTACTATATGAAAAACACTCTGCTAAGGCTTGGTAATATAAAGATTATTTATTTACACTGGGGGACAAAGAAAAATGAAAACACTTATAAATGTATATCCAGTTAAGATGAGTAGGATAATGACCATGGACAGAAATTAAGAAACAAAATTGTGTTAAATATGCTTCACTTCTTTTCTGTTTTTCTTACCAAGAAAAATGATCAGCATATTTAAAACTAAGAAAAGCAAAGGGTTAGTAAAAGAACTTCTAGTTGTCAACACTGATCTTTCAAAAACAGGAAAAAAAAAAACAACCTAGAATCACTTATTTATTTAATTATAGATTCATTCATTAATTTGTTTATTTATTGCATCACTTACCTAAATCTGAAAACAACTGCATGGATTCTATAGCCTAACCCCCATATTATGCAAATGAGAAAAATAAGGCATGGAAAAATTTGAATAAGTTCTCCAAAGTCTTCTTATTCCAAATCTTGGTTTTACTACATCAGTCTGAGATACTACAGAGCTAGAAATGAACAAATAGTGTTTCTGTTTTTTTTCAAAGAAAAAGAACAGATTACACCCAGCTATGCTCATTTTATTTTCTGACAGGGCAATTGGATTGACAGAGCAGGGCAACATTGTCAGCATAGTTTTCCTAGTTTTCAGCAAAGCATTTGACAAGGTATTTCATATCATCCTCATGAACAAAATGAGAAAATTTAGCCTGGGTTATAGGATTGAGTGGTTTCAGAACTAGTCAAATGAATTATAAAAAAAAAATCATTAATGAATTGGTGTTAATTCAAGGAGAGGCTCTATATTTTTGTCTCTTAGTGACTATTAAACTCGACATTGCAACAAAGTTGGCTGCAAAAATAGCACAATTTATGAAATAGTCAGGGCCTCAAAATTTATTGATAAATAGATGATAAATAGATTTATAGATAAATAGACAGATAAAATTTAACTAGATGAAATTTAATGGAAATACGTTTAAGTTTAAATTTAACGGAATAAAATTTTGATTTTGTGGGAATTTCAAATTTGATGACCACTTCTTGTAAAGGTCACAGAGGAGACTTTCTTTAACTTTTGGGTTAAGGTTAGACTAGATTTCTGACTTCTGTGGAATGTTGAAATCCAAATATATGTGATTCAAAATGGGAGAATTTGTTTTGTCTAACTAGAGTTGAATCACTGAAAATTCAGTTGCTAGCATAAATTCTACAGTAAGTTATTAAAAGAATCATTTATGAAAATTTAGAACTAGAAACAGTCTGAGTTCCTCAAGAATAAGTTATTAATAGAAGTACTCATCTGGTAAAACAAGGGAATACTATAGAAATAGGATACCTGAAAGTATTTAAATTCTTTATGTTGTCTATGTTAAAAAGATGAAAAAAATGTGGGCTAGATAAGTGGTATATTTCAAAACTCATTGGATGATTAGACATAAATTGTCTTCATTAATAAAACACTGACAAGGCAGAAGAAACCTATTCTGAATTGGATATAACTCAGGCTATTCTGGTGCTTCAGCTTAGTATTTAAATGAAATTAGATACTCCTAGACCATCCACCCTTTAACAAAAAAAAGATTTACTTAACAACACCATGAAAAGATGTTCTTCAAGGATACTGCATCAATCAATGCTGAAGTATTGATTTAGTTGAGTATAATTCCCTAGGCTCTGTATTTGCCAGATGGGTGTGCCTAATCAGAAGTGAGGGTCCAGCTTGAGGCTCTCTCTAACTTATTGTATGTACTAAAACAACCAAGAAGTTAAGCCAATGCTTTGAGTTTTAACCCTCTAGACCAATTAAGTGTCGGAAAGATGATTTTATTGAGGAGGGAAAAAAAAGAATCCTAATCTACAGGGAGCCTTAATTGATGTTGCTCTTACCAGAGTGTTTCTAAGGAAATGTCATAGGAATCTTTACTTAATGCTCTTCTCTTCAACAGTTTTTCAAAACATAATATTTTATTTCCCCCAAATTATATGAAAAACAATTTTAAACATTTATTGAGTTTTGAGTTCCAAATTCTCCAATCTCAATTCCCTGGGACAGTAAGCAATCTGATAAGGGTTATATATGTGCAATAATTCAACAACTTTTTAATAAATGTTTTGTATAAAATATAATTCTGATTTTAGTCAAATAACACAGAGGTAGAAGAGAAAATTAAAATTTTGGGTAAATGAATTTGGATACAAAAAGGTCTTAATATAATCATATGTAGATTTTAAAATATCATTTTCCCCAGTATAGGATGAGAAAGATGCAGCTAGAAAATAGTTAATATTTTTAAAAAGGATATTTTAATGGAAGTAAAGTTCAGTATGAAGCAGTGATATGACCAGAACCATATTGTCTTTTCTGGAAGTTTGGATGATCAGTTTTTCCAAAAGTAAGAGCTAAATTTTCTGGCCATTGAGAACCCTTTCTTCCAGTATTCTGCTTATAATTTATGTAATGTCTTTTTTTTGCTACATTCATATTCATACATCCTCAATAAATTTGACTCAAAAGGTAGAATTTGTAGTTAGTTGTTAACTAACTGTTGGTTTTTTAGAAAAGTTAGCTCAATTTTAGGCTGCATTAACAGTAGTATAAGATTGAAAATGAATGTGTTTATGATTTTCAAGTACTCGGTCCAGATCAGAACAGAGAGGACATTGATGGAATAGAACATGTTCAGAAAAACATGACCAGGAGAATGAGGTTACTAGAAACCCCAACAAAAGAATTAATTGGAAGAGCTAAGGATATTTAATCTGTAAAAGAAGAGATTTGGGGGGTGCATGAAAACTGTGCTCAAAAAGTTTCCATAGAGAAAGAAAATTATCCTGGTAAGTCAAGTTTTAAAGAATAGAAGACTGCTTCAGGCAAGTAGGGAATCTCTTTTCACTGAAGTTCTTTATATTCAGTTTGGCTGAGCCATCAATATATATATAATTTTTTGTTTGAATCTCATCTTAGAAAGAATGTGAAACTTAGATTTAGAAGAATTGGGCTCAACTTCTTGCTCTTCCATTGACTGCAAGAGTGTATACAAATGTCTTAACTTTTGGAGCCTCATTTTTCATCTCTAAACTGAAGAAATAAGTCTATATGCTCTTTAAAATTCTTTCCAGTTCTAATAGAATTTAAGTACATGATTTTATATTGGGGAGGGCATGCTTGCATAGATAAATTTTGA
This sequence comes from Sarcophilus harrisii, assembly GCF_902635505.1. NCBI lineage: Eukaryota > Metazoa > Chordata > Mammalia > Dasyuromorphia > Dasyuridae > Sarcophilus > Sarcophilus harrisii. The sequence continues at coordinate 388,348,632 of NC_045426.1, forward strand.
AATCGTCTCTGAAACCTCTTGTATCACTTAGAGTTTATTAAAAATAACAAAAGCCTTTACTCACAAGGATCTGATAATCTAGTATATAACATTCATGCTAGTACTTATTCATTTTGAAAGGAGTAAGTGAATAAGAGAAGTCAAAAAGAAAAAAAAATGGAGGAGAGAGAAAATTTGGAGTCAGGATAGAGTTGGACATCATAAAAGGGTTCACATAGTACCTAATCTGTATTTTAAGTCACATGTACCACCAATTAATTCTTTAGAAGTCAATCAAGCAATAAACATTTATTAGATACTTTGCTAAGCACTAGGGATCCAAAGAAACTCATGTTCTCATGGAAGAAAACAACACACAAAGGAAGCTGAAAAGATTTGGGTGGGACAAGATACTTAGCATAAGTCAATGGAGGAATACAGGGAAATGCAGAGATAGCTGGTCTGGACTCCCTCCTTAAATGGACATTTTCTTTCTTTCATTCAGATAGAGAGCCACCAGGAGCAAAGGATAATGAGGACATATGAGTTCCAGTGCTGAAGTGATCTTCTAGGATGAAAGCTTCCTGAGGCATTATGGAGAATTCCAGAAGAATGCACCTATGTAGTGGATAGGGAGTATTGTCAAAATACAAAGAAAAACACCTAAAATGTCAATCAGTCAGCCACAAAGACTAAAATTTTCTAAAAATGGGATATACAGTCTTAAGTTATACCAAACCATTGAACAAAAATGTCTTAGGTGTAGAGTTTTTATGACATCCTCTCCAAAATCATTCCATTTTTTGTTTTTTCAATTAATTTTTTCCAAAACATGTAAAGATAGTTTTCAGCATTTGTTTTTGTGAGATTTTGCATTCTGTTTTTTTTTTTTCTCTTTCCCTCTATTCTCTCCCCCTTCCCCAACGTAGAAAGCAATCTGATGTAGGTTATACACATCCAGTGATATTAAACATTGTGATGACCATATTAGTACCCTGGATACCTTAGAATCAGTCAGAGTCAGGATAAGGACAAGTCCTTAGTCTTTATTCTTGGTCTTTAGAGGTAGCATTGAATTGGATGGTATCGGAAATAATATATTTCATGTTTACTATCTCTTGTCTTCATCAGATATTCTTCCCTGCTCCATAGATCTGATTAGTAAACTATGCTTTTCACCTTTAATTTGATTATGCTATTACCCTTTATATCTAAACCATGAACCTATTTTGACCTTATCTTGGTATATAGCATAGATGTTAGTCTATCTGTAGTTTCTATCATACTATTTTCCAGTTTTCCTGGTAATTTTTTGTCAAATAGTGAATTCTTATTCCAGAAACTGGAATCTTTGAATTTATCAAACAGTAGATTACTACAGTCATTTATTTCTGTGTCTTGTGCCTCTAACATATTCCGCTGATTCACCTCTCTATTTCTTAGTCAATAGCAAATGACTTTGAAGTTTGCTGCTTTATACTATAGTTTTAGATATAGTATGGCTAAGTGACTTTTCTTTGCATCCTTTTTTATTAATCCCCTTTCTATTCTTGACTTTTTGTTCTTCCAGATTAATTTTGTTAATTTTTATAACTCTATAAAATAATAGTTTAGTAGTTTGATTGGAATGGCACAGAATAAATAAATAAATTTAGGTGGAATTGTCATTTTTATTATATTAGCTTGGCCTACCCATGGGTAACTGATATTTTTTCTAATTGTTTAGATCTGATTTTGTGTAATAAGTGTTTTGTAATTGTGCTCATATGCTGGTTTGTCTTGACAGGTAGACTTCTAAATATTTTATATTATCTATGGTTATTTTAAATGGAATGTATATATAAATGGAATATATGTGTATGTATATGTGTGTGTGCTTAGCATTGATATTATTTCTTTGTCTATGGTACTCTTTTGCAAAATATAGTTTCCCTCCTTATCTTTTTAATTTTAATTTTTTTTTGTTTTTACTTTGTCTGAGATCAGTATTGCTATACCTGCTTTGCTTAAGCATAATATGTTCTGCTTCAGTCTTTTACCTTTACTCTGTGAATATTTATTTACTTGAGGTTTGTTTCTTATAAGATTTTAGGTTCTAATCAACTGTGTTATCTGCCTCCATATTCCAGAAGAGTTTAACAGTTATGATTATTTACTATGTATTTGTTTTCATCCAATTTTCCCTCATTTATACTATTTTTCTCTCCTTTCCCCTGTCCTTCCTCACCAGGGTTTTGCTTCTGACCCCTACCTCCTTCAATTTATTCTACCTTCTATCACCCCTTGTTTTTCTTTTCCCTTTTCCCTCCTACTTTTGCCCTCTCTTCTATTAAGTTTTCCCCCCCACCCTTTTCTTTCCTCTCTTCCCTAATAATTCCCTATAGGATAAAATAAATTTCTATACCCAGCTGCATGTGTCTATTATTCCCTCTTTGAGTCAAACAATGCTTACCTTCTCTCTTCTTTCTATCTACTTTTGTACCTCTTCATGTGATGTAATTTATTATTCTGCCTCTCCTTTTCCTATTTTCCCAGAACAATTTTTTTGATGTTTTAGTTTTAGTTTTTTTTTTTTTGGGGGGGTATCATCACATTAAAGTCAGATAATACCACACACTTTGTCTTCATATGCTCCTTTTACCTACCTTAATACAGATGCAGTTTGCAAGAGTTAAAAGTACCATCTTCCTGAATGGGGAAATAAACTGTTTAGTCTTACTAAATAATATTTTTTTCCTGTTTATCTTTTTATGCTTCTCTTGAGTCTTATATTCGAAGCCTGAATTTTCTGTTGAACTCTGGTCTTTTCTAATTTTTTTTTATTAAAGCCTTTTAATTTTCAAAAAATATGCATGGATAATTTTTCAATATTAACCCTTGCAAAACCCTGTGTTCCAATCCCCCCCTTCTCTCCACCCCTCCCCTAGATTGCAAGAAATCCAATATATATTAAACATGGTAAAAATATATGTTAAGTCTAATATATGCATACACATTTATACAATTATCTTGCTGCACAAGAAAAATCAAATAAAAAAGGAAAAAAATGAGAAAGAAAATAAAACAAAGACAAACAACAACAAAAAAGAGTGAGAATTATATGTTGTGATCCAGACTCAGTTCCCATAGTCCTCTTTCTGGGTATAGATGGCTCTCTTGGCTCTCTTCATCACAAGATCATTGGAATTGGCTTGAGTCTTTTCATTGTTGAAAGGAGTCATGTCCATCAGAATCAATCATTGTATAATCTTGCTGTTGCCATGTACCATGAGATCCTGGTTCTGCTCACTTTACTTAATTTCAGTTTCTGTAAGTCTCACCAGGTCTCTCTGAAACCATCCCGCTGATTGTTTCTTATAGAACAATAATATTCCATAACATTCATATATCATAACTTATTCAGCCATTCTCCAACTGATAGGCATCCACTCAGTTTCCAGTTCCTTGACACTTAAAAAAAGGGCTGCCACAAATATTTTTGCATATGTTACTCCCTTTCCCTCTTTTAAGATCTCTTTGAGATATAAGCCAAGCAGAAACACTGCTGGATCAAAGGGTATATAGACAGTTTGATAGCCCTTTGGGTATAGTTCCAAATTGCTCTCTAGAATGGTTGCGATCAATTCACAACTCCATTAACAATGTATTAGTGTCTCAGTTTTCCCACATCCCCTCCAACATTTGTCATTGTCCTTTCCTGTCATCTTAGTCAATCTGAGAAGTATGTTGTGGTACCTCAGAGCTGTTTTAATTTTCATTTTTCTGATCAATCGTGATTTAGAGCACTTTTTCATATGACTAGAAATGGTTCTAATTACTCCTTCTTAAAATCATTTGTTCATATCTTTTGATACCCCACCCCCACCCCGGCTTTCTGCCCCAGAATCTATGGTGGGCTCTGCAGCCTCTCCCCCTGCCCAATTGAAACAGAGCTTTTCTGAAGTTCTTCCACAGTATGTTCTTCTGGAAATTTTTGTACTCCAAATATTTGTGGGTTTTTTCACTCCAAAGCCAGTTTAGAGGTTTAATCTGCCATTGGTTTGAGAGAAGATCGGAGGAGGTCACAGAAAGCCATGTCTGCTCTCTACCATCTTGACTCTGGCCCCAGAGCTCTGGTCTTTTCATCATGAACATTTGAAAGGCCTCTATTTAATTAAATATCCATCATTCCTCCTCAAAGATTGTTCTCACTTTTGACAAATAGTTGATTCTTGGTTATAATCCATGTTCCATCCCCTTCCAAAATATTGTATTCTAAGACTTCCAATACTTTAATTTAGAAACTTCTAAGGCCATTATAATCCTTAATGTATTCCTTAATATTTAATTGTTTCTTTCCAACTGCTTGCAGTATTTTCTCCTGGATCTGATAATTCTGAAATTTGGCTACAATATTTCTTAGAGTTTTTATTTTGGAATCACTTTTAGGAAGTGATCAGTGAATTTCAATGAATATTTTATCCACTGGTTCTAGTTATCAGAGCAGTTTTCCTTGATAATTTCTTAAAAGATGTTGTCCAAGCTTCCTCTCTCCCTCCTCCTCCCCACTTCTTTAATTCTCTCTCTCTCTCTCTCTCTCTCTCTCTCTCTCTCTCTCTCTCTGTCTCTCTCTCTCTCTCCCCCTCTCCCTCTTTTTCTCTCCCTCTCTTTTCCTCTTCCTCTTCATGGGAAGATATCCTTTTTGCAATTTTTCATCTTTGGGATGATTGCAGTTCTCAAAAGCCAACCAGACCTGGGTCTATTTCTCTTCCCTACTTCTGATCATCAGATGTCAAATGCTTATTAAATGATTGATTTTATTGAATCTTTTTTCATCATTCTATTCTTTTGGACTAATACCAGTTTTTCATTGTTACTGTGACAAAGCTAGACACAATATTCTAGATATGTTTAGATTGAGCTCTGACCTCACTTTTTGTGAGTATTTTATTTATATCAGTGTAAACTAAGTTCATGATTTTATTTTTTTGCCATGTTATGTTCTCTTGCATAAAGACATTGAAATTCCTTAAAACTTCTCTTTCTTTTTCAGTTTTCAATTATAGCCCCTTAATCCCAGCTTGAACAATTTATTTTTTTAAAAACCCAAGTGATAAACTTTAGATATATGTATCCTTATTAAATTTAATTTTGTTACCTTCAGCTCATCATTTAACGATTTTTAGGGACAGTAATTTCATCATTTAGTGTGTTATCCCTCACAGGCTTTGTGTAATATCAAAATTAGATAAGTATATCTTTCTCCTTACTTGTGTTTTCCCCATTAAAACATTTTGAATTTACTTTTTCAATTTACCATCAACAAAAAAATGATTATAAGCATCTATCCATCCCTCTTTATCCATCTGTATTTATATCTATACCTATATTTATTATCTATCAGCTGTGATATTTATTGCCAACTCCTTCTGGTCTTTAGCTGTCCTTAGATTTTGATTAGTTCTAGGACCTTAAAATCAGTGTATTTAAGTTCTTTTTGCCTTCACTTCCATGCCCTATACATGCAATTTTAAACTATAAAGCTCATTGGTTTAATCTGTAATTATTATAAACATGACCCTTTTCTTTTTTACCAATATATTAAACAACTGTGTCACCATCATTTATTTTTGGCCACAGTATCCTGACTATTCCATTTCTAGATTATTTTGAATTTCTATTTTCCAAAAGGCTAAGAAACATATCAGATTAATATGGTATCCCCTTCCTTACATATTCTAAGTTGGCATGATTACTCCCTCACTGAGTTCTCATTATTTCCACTTCATCAGCCAGTTCCTCTTTATTGTCCAGATTAAGGTCAAAATCATAGAACTTTAAGATTAGGTGGGACATCAGTGATATCTTCCCCCCAATTTCTTATTATAATATGCCTGCCAATATAATATGGCAGTCATGTGGTCTCTTCCTGAAGATTTCTAATAGGATGAAATTATAACCTTTTAATGGAGCACACTCTACTTCTGGGCAGCTCTAATTTTTAGGAAGTTTGGTTTTTGTATTGTTTTTTTCTTATAGGAAGTCTAAGTTTGCCTTTTTGAAAAAAAAATAATATTGTTCTTGTTCTTTCAACTACTTGAAACTTAGGTGCCAAGTCCCTCTTGAGAAATTTCATATCTAAGCTAAATATGACATGGACTCAAGGCCCTTTGCCATTGTGGTTACTTGTCTCTGAATGTTCTACACTTATTACTGTCTTTCTTGAATAATGGTGCTCAGAACTCAACTATTCGTGGTAAATTCTGTTGAAGAGAGAGTACAGACTCTATACTCTCTTTATCCTGATAAGCTATGTTATGACTTTCTTACTGCAACCAAAATTTCAATAATTTAAAAAATTATGAATTTAGTGACATCATAGTTGATATTAATACTCTATATCGTGACTGGATCATATTGAACTTGCAATCCTCAAAACCTCTATCTTTTTTGGATAAACTATATACCCTTGCCTATTCCATTTTGCACCTGTGAAATTGATTTTAATAAGTTTTTATTGATATTTCTCTTTTTTAAATCACTATGATTTACTTCAGTATGTACCCAAAGAGTTATCCTATAAAGGAAATAGCATTAAAGGAAAAGAAAGGGAAAAAATGCATAACTGATCAAAAAAATCTGTAAATATGTGTAATACACAACATTCATCTATACATCTCCCAGCTTTACAAAAGAGTAGAGTGGAAGTGTCCTTTTATATCATTATTTTTATGCAGTGCTTGTACTTTGTAATTTTTAAATGTCCACTTTTGATTTTTTTTTTCGAGATTGCTCTTTCTCTTACATTGCTGTAGTCACTGTATATATTGTTTCCTTAGCTTTGTTTACTTTATTAGTTCATATAAATCTTTCTATAATTCTCTATATTTATCATAGTAGATATCCATGAGCAACAATTTTTGAGACATTTCCCATAAATGAATATCTACTTTGTTTCCAGTTCTTTGTGGTCATGTCATGTCATAGGTATTTTGGTGTATGTGGGAATTTTCTGCTTGGAATTAAAACCTAGTAATAGAATCTCTGGATCAAAGGACTTGGACATTTTAGTCCCTTAAATTTGAATAATTCAAAATTGCTTTTCAAAATGGCTATACTGATCCACAGCTTCACAAACAAAGTATTACTATGGCTTTCTTCCCACAATCTCTTAAATGATAATTAGACAGTTTGGTTGAATGACTGAGTGTACTAGAGTTAGGCAATCTAAGATCAAATCCATCTTTGGATACTTTGCAACTATGTCACAATGGGGAAATCAATTAACCTGTTTGATTCAGTTTATTAATCAGTAAAACCTGGATAATAATAGCACCTATCTCACAGTATTTTCAGAGCGATTTGCCAGCCTTGAAGCACTGTTTAAATATTTTTTTGGTTATTTTGGTCAACTTTGAAGTTATGGCATACAAACACAGTTATTTTGATCTGTACTACTTTCATTATTAGTTTTATATAGTTGCTAATAGCTTATAATTCTTTTTGAATTGCTTTATATTCTTTGATTAGTCATCTCCTAGGAAATGGGCATGACATGATTGATATGACTGCTATATCACATTATATTATGTGACAAAGCATAACAGAGTGCATGATAGATACACATGAATATATGTTTGTATGTAGATACACATATATATATAGAAGTATGTATTGTGTATGTGTGCATATAGGTGTGTGTATGTATGTATGTGTGTATATATACATATTGAATACCAAACCCTTTTCAGAAAAATTTGATAAAAAGATTTCCCCCCATTCATTAATTTCAGCTTTTCAGTTTCACAAAACCAATATTATCTCCTTTATCTTCACTAAGTGTCTCGATTCCTTTTTGGTTCAGAATACATCTTGTGCATATGGCTTTAAGAGGTATATAATATTTCTTTAATTCTAACTTTTAAATAGCATGATCTTTAATATTAAGACTATTCATCTTTTTTGGAATGCATTATGTGAGGATGTTGGTATATAGCCTAGTTACTACCAAACTGTTCTCCAGGTTTTCTGGCACTATGAAATAAAAAGTTATTTCCTAGGTAATTTGTTTCATTTTTATTGAAGATTACATTGAATTCTGTTATTTCTGATTCTGTCTTTTATAGTCTGTTCCATTATTCTAAATCTCTATGTTTTTAAGTCACTATCAAGTGGTTTTGATGACTGATGCTTGATAATAGAATTTGAGATCTCAAAGTGCTATTCCTTTTTCACTGAAACCTTTTTTCATTAATTTCCTCATTATAATAGAAAATCATTTCTTTCCAAATGAATTCTGATATTTTATTGATTTCTGTAAATATCTTTGATTATTTGATTAGTAAAGAACTAAAATTATAAATTTATCTAGATAGGATTGTTATTTTTATTACATAGGTACATAGGTACATGTGCATTGAATGACCATATAAATTGTACTTTATTTAAAAAGAATGGTATAATTGAATCTGTGTAAATATTTAGTAACTTTTGGTAAATTGATCCTCAAATACCTCATTAATTTCATGTATTTAGAATAGCATTTATCTTTTTAAGTATTGATTTTTGGATTTTGTTATTATGCATACAAATTTTTTGAGAGTTTATGTTGTATATTGTAATTTTGCTGAAGTAATTAGTATTTTGTTGATTTCCTTGCATTGTCTAAGTGAACGATTTTAACAAAAGAAAGTAGGGATAGTTTTATCACCTCTAATTATATTTACATTTGTAATTTATTTCTCATGTCATTGCTATTGCTAGCATTTCTAGAGCTATATCAAACAATAGTTGGGAGAATGAACATCTTTGCTTTATGTATGTGTTTATTGGAAAGCTTCTGAGTGTATCACCGTTGTACATATTGATTATTTTTGTTTTTAGATGGATACTTTTTATGTTTGACTTAAAGATTCCTGAATTCCCATATTTTGTGAAGTTTTTAGAATGAGTGTTAATTTTGGTCAAAACTTTTTCTGTTAAGTGAGATAATTATATTATTTCAGATTTTTTTTTTTGGTTTTTAATAAGATCAAGTTTATTGATTAATTTTCCAATTCTGAATTGCCCTTCCATTCCTAGAATAAATTCAGTTTGATCATGATGAATGATTTCTTGGAAGAATCATATTCTTTATGACAGAAATTTACTTACCTTTTTGAATCAATATTCATTAATTATATTGGCTATACTTTTCTTCTTGTGTTTTATCCTTCTCTATTTTAGATACTTGGTCTATATTAGTCTTCTAAAAGAATTCTTGTAGGGGGTTTTCTCTTTTAAAAAATTGTTTAGTATTTGTCTGTATGGATACAATTTTTCTTTAGAAGTTTAAAAGTTCCTTTGAAGGACCAGCTAGAACTATTTTTTTCTAAGATTTAAATAAGATTTCCATCTTGTCTTTTCTTAGTTTTGGCATTTAATATTTTTTAACATTATTTCTAGCCCATCATTTTTTATTCTGTGCATGTTCTTGTTTCCTAAGTGGGTTGATGTTAAACAATAAATTATGTTTTTTTTTTAATCCAATCTGTCATTTTCTTTCACTTTATTGGATTATTTAATCTTTTTGCATTTAAATTATGAGTTGTGCTAATATTTTCTTTTAATTATATCTAACACTGTTTTCCCTTGAATTAAGCTTTTTCTCTCTTCCTCTGTCAACACAGTACTTTGTTTCTTCTATTATTTTAGCTCAATTGACTTTAAGGCAAACTTCTTTCCACCAATTTCTTCTTACCCTTACCATCATTTGTTATTCTTTTTTCTACTTTTGAAGGTTTGTTCAACTTATCAGTTCCTTTATATTTCTTCTTTTTTTTCTAGTTATTAATTTTCCCCTTTACAATTAAATAATTAGTTGATTAATAGTTGATTAACTACCACTTCCTCTCTCCTTCAACCCGTTTTGTTTTTAAAATGTCATATCCACCTTTTAACAAAAATATTTATTTCCATCATTCTCCTTCCTATTTTTGTTCCTCATATATTCTAGATTTTTATTTGATTTATAAAATTTTAGTACTTTAGTTTTTGCATTCTTCATGGAACCAAAGTTTCTAAGATACCTATTTTGGGTTCCAACTTTTAAATAATTTCCATATTATCACCTTGTAATTACTGATCTCTGACTTCCCTTTTATATGTTGTGCCTCACTCTTAGAAATATTAATTCCTACTAGTGATAGAGAAGATACTGCTTCATGGTAGAAATTTCCCTATGTTACTGATTGTACAGTCGTTATTAACTTTTACTTTTCTCATAATCATTTTCTTTTATCCACTATGAAATGTCTTCCCTGTGTCCATGCCCTCCAGTTTACTGGATATCAGTTACTGTCAGGAGTTCTGATTCCTGAGGCAGGATAAGTGCTCTGATTAAATATCAGATCCTTACAGGTTGTACTTCTTGTTAAGGGCCCCTTCTCTCTTTACAGAATATCTCTCTTTGTCCATGGGGATATTTACCATGACACCCTCTCCCACCACTGAAACATGATTTCCCTCTTCCTTCCTATCCCAATTTCTTCCTTTGCTTCCTTGTCCATTTTCCATTATCAAATAAGAACATATTTGTAAAGAACTTAGCACAGTGCCTGGGACATAATGGAAACATGATAAATGCTTGTTCAATTTCCTTTCTTCTATAGACTATCTTCTTCATGAGATATTATTGAAGTTATTTTCCCCTCATGGATAATCTTTAGCTTGATTATAATATATCATTATTCTTCTCTATATCTTTCCTTCCTTTTCCTCTTTTATGCACTCTTCTATTTGTAGTTTAGTCTTAGAAATATTAATTCACTTGTATTTGGGAGGTTGTAAATTTTGTAATCTATGATGTTTCGGACCAGTTTCTCTATCATCACTTCTGTATGGCTTTTGCTTCCACCTTTCTTTCCTTGTATACTTTGAGAAACAAATCTTTTAATTACCTTTGCATTGTTTTTTATTATTCTTTTCCTCATTGCCATATTTTGTTTAACTTGCTTATACTTTTGTTGTTTAGAGAAGTCTGTAAAGGAAATATGATATTTTATGTATACTTCAGATGCATTTTTGAAGGGTCATCTTTTTTCATTAATAGGCTTATGTAGGCAAGATGTATCATCTGAGAATTCATCTTGAACTCCTTTGCTAGTCTGAATACATTAGTCCATTTTTCCTGTGGTCTTTAGTAGTCATGTATTATTTGGATTTGCTTTGCAATATTATTGAAAGTCTTTCACTTCTTCATTTGAGGAATTTGTTTTTGTTCCTGGAATCATTAAATCAAATAATCTGAATATTACAGAAGGCACAAAAAGCTGGGATCACAATCAGGAATAATCTACCTATCAAAACTGAGTCAAAATCCTTTAGGGGAAAATGAATATTTAACAAAATAGAAGATTTTCAAAATTTTCAAAATTTCAAAAAATCAGAGCTGATTAGAAAATTTGACTTTTAAATGCAGGACTCTAGAGGAGCATAAAAATGGGGGGAGGGGGTTGGATTAATTGGTGCTACCAACTAAATGATGTGGGTGAAAGTAATACTTGAATAGTGAATTAGGTAAGTGAAGGTATTTTCCTCCATTGTTTCTCTTTGAACAGTAGAAGGCTGATCAGTAAGGGCACCTGAAAGTTCAATAAACATATCTAGTTTTAATACAAATAGATGATAAATAATAGATATTTAGATAAATATTTTGTATCTGGAAGTTTTCAGCATAATTTTTCTTTCTCTACAGGGAATTGGTGGATTTTTCAATTGGCACTCTGTGTGTATGTGTACTTGCAATTTTTGGTCTGTTTTCTGATATTATTTCTTGCATTATTGTGTCATTCTTTTTTTTTTTTTTGGCTTGTGTTCTGGGAAATATGTAATCTTTAAATTGTCTCTACATGTATTTCCTTTGAAATCAATATATTTTGTTCATTTGGAAATCATATTTTTATTCTTCATAATTTGTCAGATATTAGTGACAATAGCTAAGCTCACAATAAGTTGTTCTCAAACTTCTTATCTTGGATATATAATTCTCATTAAGCCATTTTTGGTCTGTCATTTTAGTGGAACTATCACTTTCTTTCCAGACATAATATGCAAGCAACTGTATTAAAAAAAAGATATATACAGCATAAATTTGAGGTAATCTTAAATAAAATGAACTATCATCAAAGGGGATCACAAAAGGTTTTTTATAAAAGGGAGAATTTTAACTGGGACTTAAAAGAATCCAGAGATGTGAAGAGACAAAGAGTGGATAGAGAGAATTCTAGGCATAGGGGGCAGCCAGTGAAAATGAATGAAGTCTAGAGAGTCTCAAGTCTAAAGACTCCTCTAGAAAGTTCTCAAGTCTCTACCCACAAAATCCATTTCTACAGTTAGCTCTAATGTGATTTTCTTAAAGCCAAGATCCGACTGTCACTTCTCTACTCATATACTCCAGTGCCTTGTTATTATCTCCAGGAACAACTACAAAATGCCCTGCTTGGCATTCAAAGTCTTTCATAGCCTAGTCCCTTATCTTTCTAATCTACAGAAACCTTATTTCCTAGCTCATATTCTTTAATAAAATAACACTTGCTTCCTAGATGTTCCATAGAAAAGACACTCCATTTTTCACTAACCTCTTAGTTCTGTAGGAAATTCTTTAAGAGAATAACTTCCAAAAAGTTGCTTCCAGGCTTTTTCTTTTTCTTTTTTTCTTGCTGTTCCTTATATCTGGAATGTTCTCTCTCATCCATTCTGACTACTGATGTCCCTAGAGTCTATAAGTCCCAACTTAAACTCCACCTTCTAAAGTAAGCATTCTCTAATATCTCTTAATTCCAGTGCCTTCTCTGAATTAATTACTTCTTATTTATCCTATCTATACTTTGTTTTGTATAATTTGTTAGCATTTTTCTTGCCAATTAGATTGTAAGCTCTTTGAGAACAGTAACTGTTTTTTTTTTTTTTTTTTGCCTCTTTTTGCATCCACAGTACTTAGCACAGTGACTGGCATTTAGTAATTTCATGAATGTTTATTAAATTGAATAAAATTGAACTCTTCAATGATATTCCTAATAGTGGAGAAGTAACACAATCTACTAGTATGAAAAGAAGTTGAAAAATGAATCCATAGGAGGTACTACAATAGACTTTTATAAATATCTAGACCTAGAAAGTACCTTAAAGACCACTTTGTGATATTCTTATATTTTCCTTTGATTATATTTATATAGTTATCATATCATCTGCTATATTAAAAGTACTTTGGAAACAGAGACTGTCTTAACTATTACAGCTATTTTAGCACTCCAGCAACTAACACAGATTAATGCTCAAAAGCATTTAGAGAACAAAAAGAACATACTTATGTGTTAAATGCATGTATAGTGGAAGTGGAATGCCAAAGTGAGACGCAAAGCCACTTATTCCTAAGCATGAGCAGAAGAGAAAGCAGTAAAGTAATAGTAGCTAAAGAAATACTCTTAAAAGCAAAAGCAGTAATACAGTCTATTGCACAAGCAAGTGGAGATCAGGTTTGGTTTTGGAAACATACTGTGACTTTGGGCAGTTTTTTACTCTTTTGTATTATAGGCAATCCTTTAAGAGTGTAGTTGTCAGACAGTTGTTGACAGTCAAAGCACTAGGAGTTTCTCAATATAGAATTCTTTATGCTGACGAAATCATAGGAGTATCCAAAAACCAAATCAAACCAAAAAAACACTGACAACAAATAGGAAGAAGCAGTGCCAAGGCAATCTTGGCTAGAGATGCCCCCTAGGAATCACAAAGACTTTCCCAGCCTTCTTTCCCTTCAAAGCTTACCTTTGAAACTAACTAGTTGTGTGACTATGGATAAGTCACAGAATCTCTCCTGCTTCAAGAAACTCTCTAACACTATAAGTTACAACCCAAATGAATATCCTATGGAAAAAAGTGCAAGTCATTTTATATTATTTACTTATCTATTCAGGTGTATATGTAGAATTCATGGTAATTTAAAAAAATGATACATGGTTAATGCAACAGGAATGAATTTTTGACTTTAGATGCTGAGCAGAAGTTATGTTTTAAAGGCTCCTTTTTCTCTAGGTAGTTTTCAGGTGAACACCAAGAACAAAATCACACATTGAGAGAACTAGGGGATCCTACATAACTAGTTAGGAGGGACATAAATTAACTAATAATTGGGTTGGTGATTAGAGAAACCAGGACTTCCCTTTGGTTTAGGATTTGCCCTCAATCATTCAAAGATAAAACATACTTAAATAGAGTAGATTAATGAGTTGGGGAATAGTTCTGGTTGATTTACCCATCTCTACTTGTGGAGCAGACTGTAGGAATTGACAGAATCCTGAGGGAGCTGCCACATTGCATCTGTGTTTGAAGCTTTAAAAGCTTTAGTTTTTGTTTTGTTTCTCCCTGAGGGCTGTTAAATTGGCAGTGCTTGGAACACGTGTGAAATGTGTCCTACCCTACCAAGAAAGCTTTCCCTGGCCACAAGAACCTTCCACTATTTCATACTCCTGTTGGGGACATTTGGCAGCAGGGACAGTTGAGATGAACTTTACCCTTCTCATGGCAATTTCCATGTTTTACCTTGGCTTAACACTTCAAGATAAATAAACATACTCTCCTAGCACATGCCTCATATCACATAGATTTGGTTGCTGTGTAATCATCAATTTTAGAGGATGAAGATGGGACAGGGCTGAGGTCCCAATTTAAACATCAGTAAGACAGCTTCTACTTTGAAGGTCTTTACAGGAAAGAAATGGAAGGAAATTGTGTGAAAAAAGCATTCAGAGAACAAAAAGAACATACTTATAATTCCCAAAGCAACTTGAGGTCAGCTGTACCTCAGACAAAAGCTGCTAGTTGGTTCTTCTCTTAAGTACATGAAGCCTTCTTGTCTTCCTTTTTTCAATAGATTTGTTCTCACAATCTCATTGATCTCTGAGCATGCCTCTTCTAGGGAAGAAGTTATTTTTTTTTTTTTTGCTATACTTCAGAACTGGAGAATGAACAGTTAATTGGCAGAAAAACAGAAATTTGGGGAACCTTTGTAGCCTGGTGTTGCTTGTTCTCAATTCTCATTTCACTATGTTTTACAGCTGATCCTGGGTCACTTGGGTACCCTATTGGGCTTAGAACACAGGACAACAGAAATTAAAGAAGGCAGTTTGTAGTTTTAGGAAAAACTTTGATGTAACCTTTCTTAATCTTTGCTTTGTTGTTACCATAACTCTCCTCCAAAAAATCATCAAATGTAGCAGGAAGAGGACCCCCCCCCCTAAAAAAATCCTTCAAATTTTGTGATACAAGCATTGTTATTTTAAAATAAAACCTAGTTTATTACAACCCACTTGGAATTTAATGCTATAATACTTTATTTCAACATTATATGACATCATTAAAGACATTTTATATTGTTTTTGCCTATGGTTAGAAATTATGTCTGCTTAATCAATTCCATTATGCATTCAACCATCCATGACACATCAAAGGCTAATAAGATTTTTTTAAAACTTTGCTTGCTTAAAATGATTTCCCTCCAGATCAAGATGCAGAGCACAAAATATTAATCAGTTTAAATAAATATCAAGACTACCCAAATAATATGAATAATTGGCACAGTGTAGTGCCTACTGCCCAGTTCCCAACAGCTGGTCGCACTGGCACATGGCACCATCTCAACAGTCTTTGAGATAATGACTTTGGCATCTGCCGATGAGTACTCGCTACTGCCCACAGAATTTACAACTCACAAGTGGGAAACAGAGGCTCCAACAGAACTTTTTTATGCAAGGTCTTTGAAATTTATTAATGTAATGCAAACACAAGCCTTCCAACCCATTAAATTGTTGATGTTATGCGAATCCACTCTGGAATTGCAGATCCTCATTAACATTATTTGCATGTTAATCTGCATCTTTTTAATTAGTGATATTATTTATGCACATAATTTTCGCCTACTGGTGCCAAGGCTGAAGCGCATTAATTAATCTACTGAGATGCCAAACTGTTTATTTTCTCCGTACTTTTATTTGTTTACATGGTGTTTTGGATTCAGGGAAAATAAAAAAGAGCCTGAAGAATAAAAGCAGAAAGACAAGATTAACTAAAAGCTCTTTTTGTTTTCATAATTTAAATTGTAATATTAGCCAAATGTTGTGTTTCTTCCCTCAGAGATCGGTTATTCAGTTACATTACCTTGATGTATTATTAAAATTTATAATGGACTCTAGAGGCTTCTTTTAGTTCTCTCCTTCATTTACAGAATATACTCAATGTTATTTTAATCTTCCTACAACGCTTCCATGCATAGGCAATGATCACTTCTCCCTTGCGAATCTCCAGAGCTGCTCCACTTTGCACAACTGATAAACATTTAAATAAGCCTTTTCAAAAAAGAATAGCTTGTAAAATTATTAACCCATTAATGGAGTTAGTGGTTGCTCTGCAACCCAGCTTTTCTCAAACTAGGTCAATAGCAAAATTCATTTGATAGTTGGGTGTTCTCATCTCTAAACATTAGTTCAGCAGCATAATCCAGATCTTGGAATGATGGAATTCATTCGCATGTGCAATTATGAAATCTTTCTTTTTAAAATATAATTAAATCTGTTCTGCATTTATCTGCTGTAAATGCATACTCTTTTAGACTCAGAAGAAGAAAGAGGTAAGGGAAAAGAGATTATATGCCATTGGGCCTCAAAATAAATGATAATATAATTCAAGAGTGGTGTTTATTCCAAGTGAATGAAAATAAAAAAAATTGCATTACTCTAACAACCATCACACAATATATATTATTTATGATGTATCAAAGAGAGTGTCTATGGAGCAATCCATAAGTTACACAAATAAACATTTGTGTTATTAGAAGAGCCAAGTAATAATTTGCTTCTAGCTTTAATTTCCCAGGGATGCACGTAATATGTGTACACCCTGAATGATCCTAAATGGGTACCATATCACTTACACATACAAACATATCTCTTAGGAAGTGTAATCAGGGAAAGGAAAAGTAAGTAAGTAGGTAAATATATATATATATATATATATATATATTTTTTTTTTCCTTTCTTTCTTCTAAGTTGAATATGACCTCATATCCCACCAGTGACTAGATCCATCAAGGTTTGCCTTTAGTAAATCATCACAGCAGTCACACATTTTAATAAGATTGTTGAAGTCTATCAGGCATGACAGTGGAGGGAGAGCTGAAATCAGATCCAAGTTCCCCGTTTGCTTGGTTATTTGAATAGCATGAAATACCTGGTTGTAGTTCATTTTTCAAATGGCTTAGCTTCAAGTGTTGAGAGTCTTAGTTCATCCGAGGGTCGCCTAAATAACGCTGGATTGTAGGGCATTTAGAAATTTAATGCCAATGGGCCAGGCATGAGATTCTTAGAGCATAAATTGAGATTGGGGAGACTGTAGATTTATCAGTGTTATAAAATGAGATTTGGGAAGGAAAAGTCCAAGAAATATGCCTCTGGAAAGAAAGAGAGCCACACTTAAAATCAGGAAATTGGTTAGAGTTCAGGTTTTATGTTTTAATAACTGTGACCTTTGAAAAGTCACTTAAACTTCCCCAACCTCCATTTCCTTTAGTAAAATAGAAATAATAATGCTCATACCACTTAACCCACAGGGATGTTATGGGACAAAATGAGATCAGTTATTCAAAAAGTCCAAATTTAAATTCAACAAAAATGCATTACTACTAGTACTTTCAAATTATAATATGCTAAGGATTTCAAAGTTTGAAAATATAAAACAGTTTTTACTCTCAAGGAGCTTGTATAGTAATGGGAAAGAAAAAAATAGATATAAATAAATATTATAGGAATGAGTGTGGTAAGTGCGAAGAGGAAGTCTAGACAGAATGCTATGAGAAATAAGAATTTTTAGATCAGTTTTAGTGGAGAAGATGGGTAGGAGGAAAAAGTTTTCATGGGGTAGCTATCACCTACATAAGACCTTTAATGAAGGCAAATGTGAAGAAATAGTCTATTCCAACCTTGGATACTCACTATACTACCCTAGCAAAGTCAAGGTAAGGTGATAGAACAAGATTAGAATGCAAATCATATTAGTTCAGTTTGAATGGAAAACAGGGTATAATGTTTTGAGATAAGGATATACATACAAGCCAGATTGTGGAGAGAGTTGAATGTGAGATTAAGAATGGATAATGTTATTTGGTAAGCAATAAAGAACCACTGAAGATATTTAAGTGAGGATTGATGTGAGGCCATGTTGTGAGAAACTTGTTAGAAAGAAGAGAACATGGAAACTGGGTATGATGCTATTATTATTATTCGAGCTTGAAAACAGGGGGAGTAGGGTATTTGCAATAGAGGTAAGAGAGAAGAGGCAGAACCAAGAGATACTATATAGAGATAGAAGCATAGAGCTTAACAGCTAATCATATATAACAAATGAGGGAGAGAAAAATCAAAAATAGATCCAAAGTTAAAAGCCTGGGCTATTAGGATTAAGGTGGTACCATTAAGATAAATCAATGTCCCAAAATCAGAATTGTAAGGGATCTCAAAGGCTTTCTACCTCAAACTCCACATTGTGCAGATGAAAAAACAGAAGCCTAGGAAGGCTATTAAATTCCCCCAAATCACAGATTCTTAAAGGGGTGGTAAAACATGTTTTAAGAGATAAAATAAGGAGTTTCCCTGTTAGACATGTTGAATTTGAAATGTAGGAAGAAATATCCGTTAAGTAGCTTAAAATATGAATTTGTAAGAATATCAGAGAAACTATGGGGAAGAAAGCATAGTAATGCATTGTTGGTAGAATTGGGAACTGACTCAGCCATTCTAAAAGGTAGTTTGGATATGTGTCCCCAAAATTACTAAAATATGTGTATCCTTTGACCTAATCATACCATTTCTAGTCCTATATTCCAAAGTTACCAAAGGACTATATGCACATTTATGGCATTATTTATGGCAGCTCTTTTCTCAGTAGCCCAAAATGAGATAAACAAGAGATTGCCTCTTATGGAATGGCTAAACAAAGTGCAATATATAAATAAAATGTTATATTGTTGTAGCATAAAGAATAATGAAATTGACAGTTTAGAGAAAACTGGGAAGAATACAGTGAGAATAATTTACACAATAAAAAACATTATAGAGAAAAACAACTCTAAGATACTTTAGAATGCTAATTTTAAAAAATGATTACCTATGTGTTTAAGGACTTGTGGCACTTATTTTTTCTGGACTTGACATCTTCACCACCATCCCCATCTCCATATATATAATGGAATCAAGAGGGCAAGGCCTGGTAACCTTGTGGTCTTCATTAAAACCCTAAGGCAAAGTTACCTAACTCCACAAAGGGTGGACATTTTTTTTTTTACACCATTAGGTTACCAGGAAAGTACATCAAGGAATCCAGGGGTCAATCAAATCCCAGAGTCGACTTCGTTTCCTTTTCAGGAAAATGAATTCATCTTGTAACTACATGGCACAATGAAGGGAATAATGGATTTGGATTTGAAGTTGAGAAGACCTGAATATAAATCTTGCCCCAGATAGTTACTAGCTATATCACTCTAATGTTTAACCTTCTCTAGTCTTATTGTCCTCATCTCTGTAATGTTGATAATAATATTACTTATCTCACTGGATTGTTTTAAGGATCAAATTAGCTAATCCATGTAAAAATGCCTCACTAATATTAAATCACTACACAAATGCTGATTATCATTATAACTATTGTCATTGTTGTCATCATCATTTCAGGGAGAAGAAGAAATCCTGGCTCTATTATTATAATATTTAAGACATAATTTCAGAATGAGATTATTTCAACAATTGATCCAGGAGTAAAGCTTTGGAAAGAAAGAAGCAAGATTCCTTGAACTTGAATTAGAGAATAGGAAAAAGAGAATGAGTGTGAATATAGAGGGAGTTTCCCCCTTTTCCTCCTCTCTCCTTTCTCCCATTGACCATGTGTTGGGAGAATCTGGACAAGTGAAAATAATGTCACCCTCATAAAGAACATAGTAAGTATTTTGAGGAAAGGAAGGTTCATAAAGTATAACTTTTTTGGTTAAGGACTCTCCAAGGACCCTATATAAGCTTTAGAAAAACTTCATAAAAAGCAGGGGAAGATTTTTATCCAGCAATCAGGATCTGTGAGAGACCCTTTTACAATATGTGCTCTCCAAACTTAATCCATTTCTCCCTATACTTTGTATGTACTTGTAGGAGAATGTGCACCTTTCTACAAAGAGGACCTACATTTGCATTTGGGGAACAATACACATTGTTAATGTTAATTGCTTCCCTGCTAGTATTTGCTTTTTCAATCCAGGAGAGGAATTAGTATTTTGGAAGCCTCTGTCTTGTAGTGTTGCAATAGAGCAGTAATTCATTTTAGTAATAAAATTGTTGTTGCTGCTGCTTCTGCTATTACTACTAGTAGTACTAACATTTATATCACAATATGAGATTTTAAAATTGTTACATGTAAGTATATATAAATATTCTATCTAATTTGTTCATTTAGACTTATTTGATATACCAAATATATATATCTTTATTTTGTTTTACATAATTCTCCCACATATGAACTGAATATTAATTCTAGTTTGTTTAAGGTATGCAGTTGCTTGATTTCTTCTTCAGAGACATTTGTGGTTGCAAGTTAAAGAATATTTGTAAACTTTTAATTTTTAAAAAATAGATTTTGTATATTTGAGATATGCCAATTCTGTTTACTGTAACAATTAGGGATAGGTATAGAATCTCTAGCTCATAGTTAGATAATTCAGTGGGTCTAAGTATTGCCTATATAGTCTTCTGCTAATATTTTTTGATTTCCAAAATCACTTTAGCTTCTTTTGTCAAAGCAACATTTGAAGTTATTTTCACTAAATGATTCTTAGTATATATTCTAAGATAGGTTACATCCATTGACTCCATTAGAGAAATGCTATTTATTCCACTTCACCTCTATAGTTCTGCCTGGTCTTAACCCATTCAACAAGATGCCCCTCACAGCTCATTACTTCTTGTTCTTTCTCCTCTTCCTCCTCTCCTTCCTCTCCCTCCTCCTTTTATTTGATTGGGTCATTTGGTAGAGGAGGAAAGCCATGGGAAAGATCCCTATTCAATTTATATTGTATATTGTTTCAGAGAAGAACACTAGCACAAAAAACACCTGCCAGTTAAATTATTTTGTGCATTGAGTTGTGTATCACTAAGCAACAAACATTCATATTAATGTAAATTCACATGAAAAGGTTATTGCTTCTAACCTAATCACCATGCCATTAACTCAAAACTGGATATCATCTTCCTTAATCTTTTCTGCTCTTTAAATGGAATGTTGAAGGGAAAATCATCAAACTCCTTCCAAAGTCTTCTTTTATAGATGGTAGAAATTGAATTTCCAGCTCACTCTACTTTGTAGCTTCAACTCTCTCTAGTTTCAGTTCCTTCTTATTCCAGGAATAAGAACTCCTTGCTCTGGGCATCACTTTCCCTTCCCTTCTCCATCTCCACTTACTTTCTTGCTCTCTTTTGTATTATTTTACTCCCTTAGGGTGACTAGGTGTGACACTGGAGAAAGTTCTGGGCCTGGAGTCAGGAAGAGTCTTTCTCCTAAATTCAAATCTAGCTTCAGACACTTAATAATTGTATGACCATGGGCAAGTCATTTAACCCTATATGCCTCAGTTTTGTTATCTGAAAAAATGAATTGAAGAAGGAAATGGTAAACCATTCAAGTACTGTTTTCCAAGAAATCCCACTCCTCAAAAGGAGGTTACAAAGAGTCTGACTTTAACTGGAAAATAACTCAACAACTTCCTCCATTAAAAAAAAAAAAAAGTTGATTGAGGCAAATACTATCTTTTTCTTTCATATTTGCATCCCTTACCCTTTCCAGTCTCCTTTTGTGCATTTTTCTCCACATTAGATTATTAGATTATAAACTCCATGAGGGCCTGAATTATCTTTTTTTCCCCCTTATGTATATCCTTGGCACTTAGCACAGTGCCTGGAACATTTGTCTGTTTTTGTTTGTTTGTTTGTTTGTTTGTTTTAGTAATGTCTAACTCCTAGTGATTCTATTTGGAGTTTTCTTGGCAAAGATACTGGATTGGTTTGTTTTTTTCCTTCTCCAGACAATGACGAAACTAAAGCAAACTGGGTTAAATTACTTTCTTAGTGTCATATAGCTAGTAATTTTCTGAGGCCAGCTTTGAACTCAGGAAAAAAAGTGTTTCTGACTCCAGACCTAAGACATTATCCACTGTACCACTTAGCTACCCTTCTGATAGTCAATGCTTAATAAATATTTTAATGTATTATTATACATTTCCCAACTTTTTTTCAGGAACAAAAATACTTTTTCAAGATGAGTGTGAGCTTTATTCTTGATTTAGTTGATTTTAGTTTAATTTCAAGGGCAATGGATTTGGGTAAGTCAATGACTCTTTGATGGAAATTGTTACAATGATCACTGTGATGGGACAGTGCCCAAAAGATCAAGACCCATTTCATTTTCATAAGGAGAAATTATTCACTCAGTGTTCTTGGTTAGGAGTTGATATACAGAATACTCATTTTCCTACATTTGTACTTTCAGTAGAACAGACTATAATTACATTGAGAGCTACAATGTTAAATTTGCAGAGTTTAGGAAGCTAATTGGATTCCTTAGCTGCCATATATAGCTCTTATGAATCACATAGTTACATTTTCATTGAATTTATGATAGAATATGAGATTTGACCTTGTTTTATTGAGTATGCTAAAATATGACCATGACATATGTTAAAGATACCCAATATACAAAAATCTGAGAAAATAGTATATAACAGCTTATCAAATTGAGAAAAGTATTGAAATGGACCTGAATTCAATCATTCAGTTAAACAACAAGCATTTAGTAAGTGCCTATCAGATGCTAAATGCTAAAAGTATAAAGACAACAATGAAATTGTCCCTATAACAAAGAAGCTTGTTTTTTATTGTGGAGATATAGATACATATGTACGTATATGTGTGTCTATATATATAATACATGTACAATAAGTGTATATATTGTCTCTCACTTATTAGCTATCTGTGTTTAAGCATAACTGGAAATATCCCTGAATTGTAGTCAGAGGACTTCAAGTTGAATCTTGGAGCTGCCTCCTATTATCTGTGTAACATTTATAAAATCAGTTAATCTCCATTCATTTCAATTTCCTCATCTATAAATGAAGGAGATTGGGTTAGATGACCTCAAAGATCATTTGTAGTTCGAAATCTATGATATGTCATCTATTTGATCCTCAACATTCTCATAGGTATAATAAGGATTAGGCAAAATTATAACTAAGATGTCTTCCAACTCTAACTTTCTCTAAGTTTAATTAAGGATGATAACATTTTTTAAAAATAGATTCTTCACTTTAAGAATCAATAAATTATTTTATGTAGCAAGCTTTGCTTTTTAAAAGTTTTTTTTATCAGATTTAATTATCCAAAAAATTCAATTGGTCCTTAACTTCTCAAGAAAACATTGGTGATGTAAACTGGCATTTCCCTGTGTATTTCTGATTAAAAGGTACCAAATACTGCCCAAAGCAATGACACAAAGCAGTAAGGTATAGAAAGCTTTTGCTTTTATAGGGACCTTGCACTAACCTAGCACTAACCAAAGGATCTGGAACTAAATGCTGCCAAATTTTGTGTGCTATAGCAAAACTGGGAATCAGCAAGAGGTCTTATTATACATGCTTTAAATTATATACATTATCTTTAAACCTCTTTTATATGATATCTTCCATTAACTTGCTTCATCTTTTGGTCTTTTGTATTTCGACCATCTTGTTCTATGATGGATCTCTCTTGCCTCTCTGGCATGTTAAGGGCAGAGGATGGGGGTAGGCACAGGTGAGTAGTGACATCTGCACTTTGCATTTTAGTTTACAACCTCTTTAATTATAACCAGTCTCTAAAGTACTTACACAATGCTCTTAAATATAGCTGACCCTCTTTATTTAATTTCATTTGCCTGTTAGTATTTGGAGACTATCCAGGAAAGCACTTCAGTAAATTCAATAAAGTTCATACTATAATTAATATAAAACCCAATAACAATGGGTAACTACCCCTTTCTAGAGAACATCATAATTCGGCTGGAGGCACAAATATTTCAGGGAATTAAATAATAGAAATTAGATAGACTGAATGTAAAGAAGTTTTTTATTTAGTATAATTAATCAGCTTTAAATGATGTGGAATTTCTAACCAAGTGCCCATGCATGCTGTCCTGAGGTTTTACCATGGTAAGGTTATATTACAAGGCTATGGATTTTGCAGGGATAAATTGCTGATTTTCCTCTTCTTCAGTCACAACAAATTGAATTAATGTATGCTTTTACTTTGGAATCTGTTCTAATGCTCACTTTTATGCATGCTATAATTTTGAGCTTGCAAAAGATGCAGCACCCCATATTATGGACTTGTTTCTTGTTTGTTGCATTACCTTAACTCATGATTCTAGATATAACATAAACCTTTTATAAAAACCAAAACCTTATAATCATATTCAATTTGTTTGACTTAAGAAGCTAATATTAAAGGATGATAATCAAGGATGGTAAATAAATAAAGCTTAAAGAAATTACTTCTATTGGAATAGGGCAATGACTCTGCATTTTAAGTAAGTCAATTACTCTTTATTTATTCTAGACACATTTAAACACTATATAACACATTAATTTCCATACTGTTCTTCATAATGACTTCCCCACCAAGTAGAAGCTCTTAAAGTGAAGAAGGGAATCTATGTTGTAAGTGGGCAAACAAACTCCTCACCATCAGCTTGTTTTCAAGATGCTGCCAATGTTATTATTTCATTAATAATGCATTTTTGGTTGTCAAAACTCATCAGCATTGTAGTTCTTTGCTAGAAACTGTTTATTATAAATCACTTTGTGACAATGCATTATTTTGCAGAGAACTGGAAACAGAATCATTCAGTGTCAACTGGAATTAGCAGTCAGGAAACTATAGTCTTTCAGGGAGGGAAATAGGTAAATTAGCATATGGAAATCTGCTTTAAAATATCAGCATGTACTTGTTGACATAAGAAAATGAACAATGTGTATTCAGGCAGAGAGATTAAAGTTACTTGAAACATTTCCTAATTGTTCTTGGTGGTTAATAAGAAAGTAATGTTTGAGTAATGTCAATTTTTTTTAATACTCAGTTGGGGTTTGTACCACTTGTAAAATAGATATTTTATGAAGAACTCTCACAAGAGATCAAAATTGTTTAAATCAGACCATAACATTGCAACAATATGTTAATCCTATTCTCAGACCTTTTAAAATCCTATTGTCTACCAGTTACAATAAGATTTCAATTTACACATTATGTTTATTTATGGTGAATAGAGGGGAGACATTTCATGAGAGAGATCCCCACTGCTAGAACAGATGGGCAACATCTCAGTCTTGTTAAACAGAGCTATGTAGAACATTTTAAGCATGAAGCAAAACTGGTGAACTGAGCTTTTCCAATCTTCTGATGGTTTGATAAGTTAAAAAATAAAAGTTTTCTTCGGGAAAAGGAACAAATAGAATCATATTCAATAATTAGAAAATTTTATTTGAGAAAAACTCTTTGGTAGGAAAAAACATTAGAATGTCAGATTTCATACAGTAAGTACATATTTATATTTGTATACATATATATTATGTGCATATATCCAAATGCACACACAAGTGTGTGTGTGTATGTGTATGTATGCATAATTTGAAATCTTGGGATCATAGATTTGGAAGGTCACCCAGCTCAATTCCCTTCATTTTACCAATGATGAAATTGAGAATCAGAGTAAAATGAGTTAAGTAAGATTGCATAGCTAGTAAGTGTTATAAAACTGGGATAGGAACTCATTCTGACTCCAATACAAGTATTCTTTTTTTGAATGTACCACTCTTATTTAGTTCATTTCATGTTTACCTCAGATGGAAATTTTAAGTAAGTTCCCCAACTTTTTTTTTTTGGGGGGGGGAGGGTGAGGAACTTGACTCTCTTCATTCTAACAAATATCCGAAACATTGGGAAATATAATATTTGAGAAGTCTAAGTGTCACCAGATTGTATCTAAATCTGAAATGACACTTCATCAGGTGCTTTACTATTCTTTCAGATACTACTGAACCAATAATTCACATTATGATTTTTGTGTTCTTGTTTTAAGTCTTTTTGAATGAGTAATAAAATAATCAACTACCCACTTGACTCCTTTTAGTGAGGAGAGTTTGGTTCCTAAGTTACATTTATAATCAAGAATGATCACATCTTTTCCAGAAAGGGCAAAGCAAAACATAGAAGTATTAGGATAGGTATAAAGACTCACTATACCTATTGTAGGTGAGTCTCATGCAATTGACTCACTTAAGTTCTATTATTTCCAGAACTTATTTATAAATTTTATAATCTTCTTGTTACATTTGGAAGAGCAAATAAATATATCCTAGATAAACATTATAGGTAGCTTCAAAACTCAGGAAATTTATATAATTCACTTTTGTGTAAATTATGATTAACCCTCCCTTCCTTTATCAAATACCACAAACATGTTCTACTGTGTATTTATAATTTTTGCCATGTATTGGCAAAATAGGCATTAAAATTTGATGCCATGTCTTCTTAGTTTTGCCATTTATAAAAGTCAGGAAATTGTGAATATATCTATATTTGTGTATCTGTGTGTATAAGACATGATATGTATACAAATATGCATGCCTATGCATCATATATACACACATGTATATGTATATGTACATATATAAATATGTATGTGTGTATATACTACATGTTCAATCTTTCCTCCATATGTGTGCGTGTATATGTGTGTATAAAGTGGGGGATTTAGCCTTTTGGGGAAATGTAAAATGCATAACATGTAGACATATATATGAAATTTATCACATGGGTTTTTTCTTGCTTAGTTTTGTCAAATTCCAAAGACAGTAACACTATGGAGACTCTAATTCAAATAAATGAAAATTTTCAGTTTAAGAAAGAATCATGAAATTTCCCCGATGAAAATGTTATCTAGCAATTCAATGTAATTCAACATATATTAAGTTTCTTATGTATAAGACATAGTTCTAAAAGCCAAATTATTTTCCCTGTATAGAAACACTATCCCATTAGTTTATTCAGATATCATCTATCCTTTGTCTTGTGTCTCTGTTTCTGTTTGTCTTTTTGCCTTTCCTTCCCATATAACTCTACAGATATATCAATTTATCTGCCTGTTTTGGTTATCTCTATAAACATATTCATCTATACTGAAATTCATTCAAATGGTATACTCAGAAATTTCAGTTGTAACATAGAAATTATCATGGAGTTATAGAGATTGTATGGCACTGTCAATAATACATCAATGATGACAAAAAATGTGAAATACAGAGGGAAAACATAGAGGGGGGGAAATAGTTCAGATTAAAAGAGGTAAGACCTTTTTCTTTCTGAAATGTTCAAAATTAATCCTTAATGGACACAACACTTTGAACATCCAGAAACATGAATTAACTGTTTATATTTTGAATGTGATACTCTTGTTTAGGGATCAAGAAATAAACACACTATTGGAAGAGCTAAATTAAATAAATCTTGACATGCTTGCTAAAATATGAAAACAGAAGTAAAAAAAGAAATTGAAGTTAAATTTAAAAAAAAATGATTCTGAACTGTTCCTTAGAGAAGCAAAAATAGGAGATGACTGAATTGGGCTAGATCAAACTCTTTAAAGATAGTGAGCAATATTATCATTTCATGGGAAAAGTGGAATTTGAATTGTATTGTTGATGATAAAAATTTGTAAAACAAAAAATAAAAGCAAAAGAAAGAAAGGACAGAAGGAAAGAAGGAAGGAAGGCAGGAAAGAAGGAAGAAAAAAAAATAAAGAAAGGAAGGAAATGACCACATAGTTATCATAGCATAATACATCAGTACCTATTGCAAAGGATGAGAAGACAGTAAAACTCAATAAAATTACATATATATGTGTTTGTATATACATATATGTCTGTATATACCTACATATATACATATACACATTTTAATAATCTGTTACTGCAATTAAAAGGTGGGCATTAGAGAGGTCATCAACAACAAAAACTATTGGGAAATATGGCTTAGGAATAAGAAATGAAATAGATCAAAGACTAGTTGATTCAGAAGGAACTTTTCACATGAAGATTATGACTAATTTCAAAAAAGAGACAAGAGATATTAGTTATCTCTTAATACTATAAAAATAAAATTGATTACATTTTCAGAGATAGGAAATTGCCTAATAGGCAATCACTGACTAATCAACTGACTATATAGTTATACAATCTATTTGGTAGAACAAAGATTTCAATATCAAATCATAAATAAAAATAAGATATTTTGTGCAACTGAAAGAACTCCAACTTGAAGTATTGATGCAAAAAAAAAATAGGTGAAAGGTAAAATGAATAGATGCCAATATAAACAATTGCCATTTTCTAAGGAGTTTAAAAGATGAATAATTTACCTCAATGAAGAGCATAAAATAATCCTTAGCCAATATATATTTTATCTCCATAGTCAGTGAATAGATAGCACAAGTTTGGTTTGGGGTAGAAACTTAAAAAAAATAATCTTTAGAAATATATTATGATAGGAGTAGTTACCATCTAAGAAGTTATCATCTTATTGATTGACAAAGCATAGTAAAAGGAAAAATAAGTTTACAAAATGTTTGCTAAGATAACAAATTAACTCAAGTGTTCAATAAGATACAATTAGAAAGAGGATAACAGATTCAAGGGAAGCTTATTAAGATTGTTGTTGCAAAGATCAATGGAAGTTCAGCTACAATATTTGGATTCGTCTCTCATAAAAATGAATTTATTCATGAGGAATTATAAAACAAATATAGGAAAACTAGCTACACTAACCAAAGTATGAAAATAACACATATATAGTGAAAGCATCACAATTTTGCTAATATTGAGGCAGGGATTATCACAATATCTGAAATACAGAATGTAAAATATTTAGAAAAAACAGATTGATCATTATCCTTCCTTCCCTCTCCTCAAAAAATAAGTTTATTAATGACTATCAAGCTAGATGTTTAACTATCTTATGGGATTAATCTAAATATACATTAAGGGATGAAATAATGATTTTTTTAGAATCACATATTTGGAGCTAGAAATGATTACAGAGGTCATCTGTTCTAGCACCTCACTTTATTAATAAGTATATGAAGAGCCAGAGACATTAAATGATTCTCTAGAAGTCACTCAGGTTGTGAGGTGAAATTCAGATACTCTGCTTTGATTCCAAACCAAGTAGACTTTTAATTCCCCTCCTCTTACAAACAGTATTTTGTAGCATAATACATTATTTATATTTATGCAACTCAGTGAAATAAGCAAGAATGAGATTCTATTATGCTCATTATTTGTTGACCCTAAACAAGCATTTGATTCTGTAGAATCAAATATGTAGATTGTATTGCACAAGTTCTGTCAAAAATATTTTAAATGAGTAGTAGGAGGAAAGAAGGCTTCATTTGGAAAATAGCACAGTACTTTAAATTAACCTTAGTTGCTTCTTGAAATAAAGGTTGTTCTCTTTCACACTAGGCTTCTTCAAGTCATGCCTTATGACTCTAAATATGGAATATCATATACTTTCAAGAACTAAAGTGAATGCTGGTAACTGTAGCATTTTGTATATGAAAAAAAGTTCATGAAAACTTGTAGAAAATACTATTGGGAGAATATATAATTGGAAAGGAGGTGTGCTGATTACAATACAAAAGTTGCAGATATTTGGTCTGTGTGCTGCTTCAATGATCTTGCTAGATAAAAAATTCCATAAGAAGATATTTATTACACTGAATAGGATCCCTAGGAAAAGATAAAAGTAGCATAATATAAGATGCTATAGATTGAAAGAAGTATCCACATATACAGGATCACTGATCTAAGTATCATCTAAGTCTTTAATAACTAAATCTTTCTTGAAAAATGGGAGATAAAAGGATTAATATGTACATTCAAGTAGACTGAAAGTCATTCATGCTAAAATGCAAAAATGTCATAAAAGATTTGCATCATATCTTTCTTGTTTTGATAGGGGATGAATAAGAAAACAAGAAGTAATTTGGTGCCTCAAGGATTTGGGGAGATAAGAAGGTAGAATAGGGAACATGATCCAAAGAGTAGGGGAAGATGTGAAAACAAACTTCACAGAATATATTCTTCTTCAACTTATTGGGAACAGAGAGAAGCTGTATAAAAAGTATTTTTGGCATAGCTAATATGAATGCAGGTGCCTTTTATTTATATGATGTATGATAATCACTTTTTACATTGTGACTGATTTTGTTACATAAAGGTATCCATGCTTATATTTATGAAAGAAGTTTCAATATAACTCCATTTTGGCAGCATGGAATGGTAGATGGAGAGCTGGCCAGAAGATCTAGATTGAAGTTGAGCCTGTGAATCACAATGACTGTGTGACCTAGGTCAAGTCTTTTTACTCCTTTATTCAACCTTCTAAGACTTTCATTTGAAGAGAAAAGTGCTAATCTATATTGTTAGAAGAAATATCCTCAGCTGGGAATTTCTTTTTCTATACTAGTTCAAAGTTCATTTCCATATTCTCAATTACTATAGCTAAATTTTGAGAGAGAAGAGAAATCTCTGCAACATTGTCTATTTAATCATCATAGATATTTAGATGATTATTCACCAATTCATGACCATTTATTTTGAATTTATTAGTGTTTGCTACAGGTTAAGCCTGATGTTCAAGCTTTTGATATAAAAAGAAAGGCAGAAGTATGGTCTCTGCTCCCAAGGAGCTCACTTTTTAATGGGAGAGTCATTATGAAAACAATGATGTAAATTTAAGATGTACAGAATATAAATAAATCTCAGAAGGAAAATACTGGTGAGGGGTGAAGACATAGAATTAAGGTGTCTTGCAGAAAGTAAGATTTGACTGAAGTCTTGAAGCATGTCAGGGCATCAGGGAGGTAGAGATGAGGGAGAGAATTCGAGGACTTAGTCACAGTCAGTCAAAAGATAGAATGTCATGTGAAAGGAATAGCAACTGGGCCTGTAAACATGGATCACCAAGTCCATGGAGGGCAATATTTTAAATGAAGACATAGTAAAAAGTCAGGTTTTGAAGTGCTCTAAAAGTCAACCAGCACTTATATTTATTTGATCCTAGTAGAAATAGAGAACCACTGGAGTTTATTGAATGAGGAGGAAGCAACATTGTTCAGAACAGAACACTAGAGAGTTATTTTGGCAACCGAGTAAAGGATGGAATGGAAGGAAAGAAATCGAGGTAGGGCAATGAGATATCTCTCAACAAGGCTATTGTAGCAGTCTAGATTGGAAGTAATGAAAATTTGTACTAGGATGGTGGCTCTATGCTCTTAGCACTTAAGTGCCTATACTTCTGGCATTTACTTCAGGGAAGCAGCACACAAATGGACTTAAAGGTCAATTTGCTTGCTGATGTCATTCATACAAGACCAGCCCAAACTACCAATATGAGTTTGGCTCTATGGGCCTTTGCATCAAGCTGGCATAGTTATTTTTTCTAGTCTCTCAAACTGGTTAAAAAAAAAAAAAACAAAGGAAAAAAAAAGAAACAGGGATAAAAAAAAAAAAAAACCTCAAAGAAAACATGTGGGAAGTAATGTGGAGATAATAGTTAGTACACATATTCATGTGAAAAAAATCCAAAGCTTTATTGAAATGTAGTCTTACCTACATTTGTAACCTACAATGTAATGTGGCAACTAAATGAACTAACCTAATTTTATAATAAATTGACCAAAATTTTTGCATCCAGAATAAGGGAGGTGATATCCCTTTGTACTCTGCTCTCATCAGACCAAGCTTATGGTAGTGTGCACATATCTGAATAACTCATTTTGAAAGGAATGCTGACAAGTTGGTCATATCTAGAGCATTGGATAAGAAGACATAAAATTCTGCCAGATGAGACACTGAGAATGTATATTCTGAACAAGAGAAGACTTTGGAGAGACATGGTTGTTGTTTATAAGAATGTTGATTGTGAAAAAGAAGTTAGATTTTCTAATAATTAAGTCTCTACAAAAATAGAATAGGCTGTGACCTGATCACTTGTAGGTCTGCAAGCAGAATCTGGTTAACAACATTTCAGTAACAACATGAATAGAATTTGTGATTTTAGTAGAGGTTGTAATGGAATTTCCCTGAGGTCCCCTCCAATTTTGCAATCTTGTGATTTTCAAGAATCTACTCCTTGACTTCCCATGCTGGAAGATCCCTTTCTCCCTGCAGGCCCTTCTTCCTTTTGGTTAGTTTCTTCTGAAATCAATAAATATTTATTAAGTACCTATTATATGCCAGGCTCTGTGCTAAGAACTGGGGATACAAATAAAACAATCCCTTGCAATTTAATCAGGGAAGATGATTCACAAAAGTAAGTTGGAAAATAAAGGGAAAGATATCAGGAGGTACAGGGCATTTTTTCCCATGAAGTTCAAACTAAGCAGAACTGCATATGGAAAGTGATGTAAAGAAAATATTTATTTACAAAAGTTTATTTTACTAAGGAAAATATTCTTTCAAAACAAAGGTTTCACTTGCTGTTACAGTAAACAATAAAGTATAACAATAAAGAAAAAAGCAATAATAATACATACTTGATCTAACATTTAGCTTCAATTATTTAGGTAGAAATATTTTAATTAATTTTTTTTGCAGCTAGTAACAATTCACCTTCTCCCCCAGGATACTTCCCATTCATCCCCATTGAAAAAAGAGAAAAAAAGCAAAATCCTTGTAACAAATATACATAGTGACTTGCCCAGAATCACTCAGCTAGAACTTATCTGAGGATAGATCTGAATTCATAAAAATAAGTCAATCTGAGTTCAGACCTAGAACGCTATCTACTGTACCACCTGGTGAACACATTACTCAGGCAGGCTTTATTATGGCAGTAATTATGAATTAGCAAGATATGAATGCATTACTAACTCTGTATAATTTTGTTATTGCATAGTAGTTACATGGTGACTCACGAATTCTTTGGATCATAGATTTAGATTTGGAAAAGGTGGCTTTTTAAATGTCTTATCTATTCATTTTTTTTACATGAGGAAAGTGTCACAAAGAAATTAAGTAACTTGCCTAGAAACAGCTAGTAATTGACTGAAGTAGAATTTGAACCCAATTATATTTTATGTTCAGAACTCTATTCATCCTACTATACAGTGATCATCCTGAATTGTATTTGTCTGTATTTTATTTTACTACTAAATTTAAAGCTATAAGCAATTTATTTTTCATAGCACCATATATAAGGCTTTTTAATATTAAGTGCTCAGGAGGTGTTTGTTGAATTGACTTAGAATTTCTCTGTAGTATTGAATTGCCATCTCTAATTACACCTATTCTGCCTCTATACCTTTCTCTGGACTCTCATATGTCAAGGAAATAACATCTCTCACCTGAAAGGAAGTGACCTGCATCCAGTGGATGAGAGCCCTCCTATCTTCCTATAAAGAAGTTTGGACTAGGTCGAAACTATAACATCCCTATAAAAGAGATACTTATATATAATAACAACAATAATACTATTATTATATCAATGATAACAATTTTTCTGGGCATAATGATGATGTGTAAAGGGAGTCATATTTATAAGGACTGATGGGATAGAAATAGCAAGTTAATGAACTTAGATTTAGTGCTAGAAAGATGTACAGTTAGTTGATTCTGACGCAAACTCAAAACCAAATGACTTCAATGTCAGCCTATTGCTGCAATATTTCTTCCTCATCTTTCATCCAAGTTCTTTGTTACCATGTCTTGCATTTGCTTCAAGATACACAAAGTTGATATTTACTTTTATTAAACCTAATTGATAATGGTGACAAGCAATCTGTTTTGGTCCTTTGAGGAATCAGGGACAGCCCATCCCCATTCCTTGAGGTTCTTTAGAAGGATCACAATGTTTCCTATCTTTTTAAAGGCATAATATCTTATCTCTCCCAGCTCTCTTCCAGCCCTATCTGCCATTATTCATCATATTAATAATCATAAATTTATATATGTAATAAAGGTGGTCCCTAATTTTTATAAAACAGATAAAATGGAATAAGTCAAATGATTAATGGAGCAAAAGCATAAACTCACCCTTGTATGTGTGTGTGAGACAGACAGACAGACAGAGACAGACAGAGATAGAAACAGAGACAGAGAGAGTTTCAGCATTCTGCATATCTTGGGTGAAACTTGCTAAAATGACAAACTGCACTGCATTAACAAGTTCTGTAACTACTGGTAGGTAGGCTCAAATATTAAGGTTTAACCTCATCCAATATGCAAAGAAAACAGAAACTGGAATTGAATCTGTCCTATATACACTAATGACATCCCCCCCTCCCTTCCAGTGACATGGTTATTTCTCTGGTTTATATGGTTGAGACTACCTACTTAGAAATGATTTGGGGTAGACATTGACTTGAGAGATTACCCTGTTTAAGGAGGAAAAAAGCCCTAATGACTCAAAAATAGTAGGAATAATATTAACATATTTCTATAGTATTTGAAAAGTTACAAAGAGCTTTAGATCCATTTTTGTATCTAAAGAGATATATTCTCTTTTGAAATTTAAGATTCCTATTACATAGGCATTATTATGTGTTTTTAAAATAAATGAGGCAAATAAGGAGCATAGTCTAAAAGACTTGCTCAGTCACACTGCAAGTAATGTTAGAAGTGACATTTAAGGACATTGAGGACATATCTGGGAGTTGCAATATTTTTCTTAGTACCAACAATTAACTCCTAAATGGAAGTCAATGTGTTAGTTTCTCTAGAAGAGTTTTTTTCCTAGAATGAAGAGTTAAGTTTCACTCAGCCTGGATTTTTATACATACATATACACAAATGTATATAAATATACACACATACATATATGTGTTTGCACACATATTTATGTGCATAGATGTGTCTAATACTTGCTCAAAACTAAATAATTATCTATAATCACAGCATGAAACAGGTGCTAAAGAAAGATGAAATGTCAAGCAGTTATTACTTTTTTTGCCATTCAAAACTATGTGAGCATTTTTCTGATAATAGTGAAATCTTTGAATAATTGAGTGATTGATACAGAATACACTAAAGCTGAGTTCAAATTATGACTTATCTAAGACAAATTAGTATGTTTATTCTATATTTTTATTACAGAATTAAGGATTTTTTGGAGGACAAGTTAATCGAATATGTCCTCATCTTTAATGGAGATCAGTTCCTTCTGATGGAAAAACACATGAACATTAAGCACAATCTGCAAATGTGTATCTATATAAAATCAAAGTGTTCTAGCCCCAGATTTTGAAGATCCCAACCATTTTTGCCATTATCCAATTGTGATGTTTTGTGATATACAAGATTAAAAATACTTGGTTAAATTTACTTTTCAAAGAAGTCACCAATTAACAACAAAACAAGTCAGAATTTCTGAAGGCATTATTTCTGATATTTCTTAGGATTAGGTCAGTATTCCTAATGTTTATTTGTAGAATGAAACAGATTAAATAAGGCATCATTTAAGTCTTATTAAATTCATTATAAGCTAAGAAATATCACATGGAAATACAGTGCACAAATCACCAATATGCTCACTTTATGAGTTGAAATTGAAAAGAAAAGTGTCACTAAAGGTAAGTTGCAAGTGTGCAGTTCATTGAATTAAAAAAAAAATCAGTTTTGCATTTGTTGTATAGATTTGTGTTTAAGACTGCTTCATTTTGGTTTGTTATGTACTCTAAACATATTTCCAAGAAGTGAAAGTTAAAAAAACAAGGTCCTAGCATGATAATACAAAGGGAAAAACAATAAAAGTTCTGGGCTGATATCAAAAGTACTAAATTCTACCTTCAATTTTACTTCCCCCTCCATTTTATGTAGTATTTTATTTTTCCCAATTACTTGTCAAGTCAATTTTTAGCATTCACTTTTACATGATTTTGAGTTCCCAATTTTTCTCTCTCACTCCCTCCTCTCCCTTCCTCTCTTCCAAAAATGGTGAGCAATTTGACATAGGTTATATATGTGTAGTCTTGTAACATATATTTCTATATTAGTTACAGTTGTAAAAGAAGAAACAGATCAAAAAGGAAAAAAAAACAAAAACCAAAAAATTAAGTGGAAAAAATGTGCTTTTATCTGCATTCAAAGTCCATTGATTCTTCATCTGGAGGTGAATATAATTTTCCTTCATGACTTTATTGTAATTGTCTTGAATTTTTGTATTGCTGAGAAGAACTGTCATTCATAGTCAATCATCGCATAATGTTGCTAATACTGTATACAATGTTTTCCTGGTTCTGCTCATTTTACTTTGAATCTGTTCATATAAATCTTTCCTGGTTTTTCTGAAATCTTCCTGTTTATTATTTCTTGTTAGCACAATAGTAATCTGTTATATTCATATACTACAGCTTAATGGGTATCCCCTGAATTTTCAATATTTTGCCACCTTGTAAAGGGCTGCTCTAAACATTTTTGTCAAGTAAGTCCTTTTCCTTTTTTTCTGATCTATTTGGGACACAGACCTAGTAGTGGTATTATTGGATATGCAGTTTGGTTGTCCTTTGGGCATGGTTTCAAATTGCTCTCCAGAATGGTTAGCTCTGTTCACAACTTTACCAACAATGTATTAGTGTTCCAATTTTCTGACATCCTTTTCAACATTTATCATTTTGCTTTTTTGTCATCTTAATTGATCTGATAGATGTGAAGTGGGACCTCAGAGTTGTTTTAATATTTATTTCTCTGGTCAAAAGTGATTTAAAGCATTTCTTCATATGCTACAGGTAGCTTTGATTTCTTCATCTGAAAACTTTCTGTTTATATCCTTTTTCTATTTATCAAGTGGGGAATAGTCTTATGAATTTGATTCATTTCTCTATATATTTGAAAAAATGTTGTTTGTCCTGCATTCTCAAAGAGAAGATGGGATGTGAAGCCATATAACATGCAAGTGAACTAAATTTAAGTGAAGGAGGGCTGTACAAAATCACCTAACTCAATTTCTTCAGAGACATCTGAGTCCAGTGGCCAGATATAGATTAGGATAACTGGAGATGGCCCTGGATGCAATGGGAGACTTTGGTCTTTTTAAGATAAGATTTTCAACAGGTCTCAGTTTGACTTAGATCACACCCAGTCAGTGATTAAGGCTACATTACTGTTATTTATCTTTTATTCTCAAAGAGGACCATGATATTAGGGAGGTGATGCTATGATATACAAGGGATTTGAGATATAAGACTTTTATCAGAGATTCTGGCTATAAAGATTGTTTCCCAGTTTTCTGCTTCCCTTCTAATCTCAATTGCAATGTTGTTCTTTGTACAAAAAGTCAAAATTATCTATTTTATAATTTATAATGCTTTCTGTTTCTTGACTTATTAACTTTTTACTCACTTAATTTTTAAGAATTTGAATGCTATACCACTTGGTTCAATATGTTTAGTATTGATATTACTTCATTGTCTGTGGTACCTTTTAATAAGATGTAGTTTTCTTCCTTATTTCTCTTTATTAGGTCTATTTTGCTTTTGCTTTGGCTGAGATCAAGTTTGCTACCCCTACTTTTTTCCTGAGGCAACTGGGCTAAGTGACTTGCCCAGGGTCACACAGTTATGAAGTATTAAATGTCTGAGGTCCTCCTGACTTCAGGGCTGGTGCTCTATCCACTGCACCTATGTATCCCACTTTTTTTTTAACTTCAGCTGAAGCATAATAGATTCTTCTCCAGCCCTTTACAATCTTTTTATAGGATTGTTCATCCCACTCACATTAACAGTTGTGATTACTATGAATTTCTCTCCATCCTATTTTTCTTCCCATTTGCCTTTCTCACCTTTTCTTGCCTTGACAGGCTTCTTTCTACTGTCTTTTCATGTCTGCCCCCACTTCTGTCAGATTATCCCCTCCTTTACTTAATCTCCTCTCCTCCTCCTTTTCTGTTGGATAAGATAGATTTCTATAGTCAACTAATTGTGTTATGTTATTCTCACTATGAACCAGTACTTATAAGAGTAAGGGGCCCATTGTCCACACTCCCATCTTTCCCTTCACTGCAAAAGATTTTTCAAAACTCTTTATGCAAAATAATTTACCCTCATTTTACATCTCCCTTCATTCTTCATGCTGTATATTCTTCTTTCTCATCTCATTACTTAATTTTTAGGCCATTCTCTTAAATTTACTTTATATCCATACCCTCTGTGTATGCATATTCCTTTTCGCTATATTACCAGTGCTACAATTAAGAATTACAAATATCATTTTTCCATGTAAAGATGTAACCAATTCAGCTCCATTGAATACCTTTTGTTTTCTTTTCCCTTTTTTCCTTTTTAAGGCTTCTCTTGGGTTTTGATATTGGATATCAATTATATTTAGTCAATTTTATTTTTCTCTTTAAGAAGGCTTTAAATTATTCTATTGGACTGAATGACCAATCCCCCCCCCCCTTGAAATATTATGCTTAATTTCACTGGACAGGTGAATTTGGGTTGTAGAATTAACTCCTTTGCCTTTTTTTAAAGATAAGATAATATCATGTTCCCTGATAAGGGACCCATTGTACACACTCCCATCTTTCCCTTCACTGCAAAAGATTTTTCAAAACTCTTTATGCAAAATAATTTACCCTCATTTTCCAATTTTCCTTTATTGCTGCAGTTCCTAAGCTCATTTTCCAATTTTCCTTTATTACTGCAGTTGTTAAGTCCTGTGTAATCTTATTTGTGGCTCCTTAATATTTGAATTTTTTCTTTCTGGTGACTTGGGGGAGGATTTTTTCCTTGACCTGATAGTTCTAAAATTTGGCTATCATGATCCTTGGAGTTTTATTTTGTGATCTCTCTCCTGAAGTGACTGGTGGATTTTTTCAGGGCCTATTTTGGTCTTTGGTCTCCTGATATCAGGTCAGTTTTTTCTTTAAAATGGCTTGATAGATGCTGCGTAAGTTTCCCTTTTGATGTTTCTTTGAGATAGTCCAATGATTTTGACATTATTTCTCTTGTACATATTTTCCAGGTCAATTGTTTTCCCATGAGATATTTATATTTTCTTCTTCCTTTTTTTATTCTTTTGAATTTGATTGATCTTTATATTTCAGAGAATCATTAGCTCTTACTTGTCTACTTCTAACTTTTATGGAGTTGCTGTCCTTACTTAGTTTTTATTCTTTCTTTTCCATTTTTAAGGAGTTGTTTAATTCAGTAGATTTTTGTATCTCCTTTTCCATTTGGCTAATTCTTTTAGTAGTTTTTTCTCTTTCCAAGCTGTTATGTTATGATAAAAAAAATCCTAATTCTCTTTCATGACCCAAATTTCTTTTCTCAAATTTTCTTCTATCTTTCTTAGATGATTCTTAAACTCCTTTTGGGGCTTTTTCACAAGTTCTTTTTGGGCTTAAGACAACTTCTGTTTTTCTTTGAGGTTTTGCTCCTAAGTGTTTTGACATTGTTATCCACTTCTAAGTTTGTGTCTTGATCTTCCCTGTCATCATAATACCTTTCTATTATCAGATTCTTTGTTGTTGTTTGCTCATATTTTTTGGTCTTTTCCCTTTTATTGAGCTCTGCTCTCAAACTACAAGGAGGACTGTCTTGAGCTTTTTGTGCCAGGGACTGTAAACCCTGGCTGTTTATATTGTACTGATGTTTCCCTGAGGCCCAAGGAGGACCTTAAGTGTAGTGTGATGCTGAGGGTATAGTATGTGGTGGGACAAGTGCTGCTAAAGGGCATGAGGGTTTGGAAGCTTATCTCATGCTGAGCCAGGATCTTAGTGTTGATGACTATAATGTAATGAAGTCGGGGGGCGGGGGGATGTTTCAGGGTTTCCAGGGGGCTACATTAAAGTATGTAGTATTCTGGCTGCTGTTTGCTTGTGGCTATGTTGAAGTACTGGTAGTTCTGGTATCTGCCTATCTGCTTAAGCACATATAGAAAAATCTATCTGTTTGCCTGGGGCTATGCTAAAGTTCATGGAGGTCTGGCCATAGGACTTTGCCTATTTGGTGCTACAATGAAACAGAGTAGTTCTCTGTTCTCAGAGCTAAAATCTGCCCATTTTTAGGTCTATGCTGGAGGCATGTGATGATGGAGAAAGGGGGATTCCTAGAGTTAGTGTTTGCCTGATCCATTGTACTTGGGCGCAGGATCTCCTACTGATTTGCTGAGATAGGCCTTGATGATGGCTTGTTGGGATGCTTTCTGTCCTTGACTGTTCTTCCCTCTTACCCCAGAGAGACAAACTTTTCTTGACAATCTTCTGAGTTTCTTGGCTAAAAGAATGTTTCTTTTCATATTTTTTTTACTGGTTCTGCTATTCCAGGATTTGTTTAGGGGTGCTATTTTATGGTTGTTTACTGTTACTGTGCTTTAGTGCTTACTTTTCCACCTTGGCTCCCAGAAATCTCAGTTTTGCTTTTAAAAAGCAGCATGATCTTGGATCAGATAAATTTTCTGTGTCTCACAGTATCAGAACTAACATTTTGTGATTCTGTTATTCAGGAACAAAAGGAAAGGAGAAGAGGTTGAAATGCTTTGTGAAAATCTTAGAATTCTATTTATCATCTATTTATCTATCTCTCTATCTATTGAGTTCAGAAAGTGGCCTTCAGTTTGAGAGTCCTGCAGTTAGGTTCTCCACGGCAGCCTACCTACCTAACAAGTGAGTAGCTGAAGAGGAGGTTATCATGCTTCATTTTTATTCAAATCTCTCCTGAGATCACTTTGTAAGTGATTTTTAGAGTCATTAGTTCCAAAATAGACCCTTCTTCCAGTGGTTTTTTTGATCCATGTGTTTATAGAGTTACATTCTAGATAAGAGTCTTCTAAGACAGCTTGCTCTGACTTTAGAGTCATCAACAGAATTAAATGTGCAGAAATTCATGTTTTGATGTTAACAAAATAATGTTTTGTAGTATTTATTTATGATATTTCTACAGGAAAAATATCATTTTATAGATTAGATTACATGAAAACATCCCCAAATTCCTAGACAGAAAAGTCTCTAGCAATACTTTATCATTTAAATGTTTACATGCATTATGCAGTGAAACATAGCCCTGATTGTTTGGAGAAAATATTCATCATTATGATTAATTACAATCTTTTGAGACCAAAGAGAAAGGTATGTGATTGTCTGTGTCTATCTACATTTTCATAAATATCATCTGCATGTGTTCCCTTTCATTTTTTTGTTAACCTGATTATTTAAAATAATGATGTAGAAAACACTGATGGGTTGAGGTTCTTTGGTAGCAGAACAATGTACAGCAGCTGCCTTGTCTCAGTGAAGATATAAAGTATTGTTTTCCCTTAACAGTGATCCCTTTAAGTTATGGCAGCCTTCTCCAATAGCCATTCATTTGACACCCTGACAAGCTAAAGATAACAGACCTATGAACAGCAGCACATCAGATTTAAAAGAATTGTGTCTAATTTTCAGAGCTAATGCAGAATATCTGCTGAACTAGTATTAAAGGTAATTCAGCACATCATGTCTGGAAAT
This sequence comes from Sarcophilus harrisii, assembly GCF_902635505.1. Lineage (NCBI taxonomy): Eukaryota > Metazoa > Chordata > Mammalia > Dasyuromorphia > Dasyuridae > Sarcophilus > Sarcophilus harrisii. Next base: position 388,390,241 of record NC_045426.1, read on the forward strand.
CAGATACCAAGGAGGGATATGAACAAATTGAAACCTCTTGTGGGAAAGAATTTGACCAAATCCTAACATTCCAGGCACAAGTCACATGAAATTGATAAGGATATTATAATTCAGCTGAGAAATTTTGAAAAACGATTTTATTGGACAAAAGAAAATTATTTTAAATGTGAGATATGGAAGACTTTTTTTATAACAAGAAAAAAGCTAACAAGTGCATCACTGTAGATAGATTTACCAGAAATCTAGCCATGAAAACAAAAGGACCTAGCTAATTAATAAAATTATTTTATTTAATTTTCCCCAAATAATACAATAAATGTGAAACATTATGGAGTAGTGAAAAGTGCTTTTAAAAAAGTTTTAATTCATTGTTATTTTTTACAGTTTTGGTAGAGTTTTTTTTTCTTTCTCAAAGCAATTAAAATGAATTTTAAAAATTCCTCTTATGAGTGCCATAAAGTACTCACTGAAAAGATGTAAAAAAATGTGAATCATAAGATTATGAATCGGACAATACTAAATACTTCAATTTGCCACTGCTGTTGTATTTGTGTATCAATAATTCATCCTTGTTTAATGGGGAAAAAGAAGATTGACACAAAATACAATGATACTAATCTGCACAAATAAAGTTGTTCATTTAATAATAAAGAATAAAAAGCAAGAAGCAAACATGACCGCATATGACTAATATAATTACTCAAAATCTTTGAATTTTGTTTTCTTTTTAGTGATAAGAATCAAATGAGCCTTTTGCATCATAATTCTTAATATTTACCATATGTGACTTCAGTCACATAATATTGGATAACATAATATTTACCATGTCAAGCTGGGTAGCACATTACTAAGTAAGCTATATGGGCCATACATCAAATTGTTTTCTCTTTCCATTTAAAGGTATCACATATTTTACTTTATGTTATGTTTTCAAATACTTCATAAGTTACCATAACAAGCATTTATTTCATCACTCCTCTACTAAGAATAAAGTTTCTTTGACTTAAAATGTATGTTCTCAGAGGGGAAAAATTAAAAACTGAATTGTTATGTTCCCATTCAGTTATTAAAATATGCTTATTTTCTCAGTTAATGCAAAAATTCTTTTAATAACCAGGAATGAATATTTATCATTGGGGATGGTTAAGGTCAATTTCCTATAAAGATTTAGTATGTCCCTAAGATATTAGTTCTCTATTTAGGACTTGTTATCATACTCAATCATATTAAGAAGTGGTTTTCAATGCATTTCTCAAAATTCCTCATCTGATTTCCCATGTCAAAGGAGGACCTAATTGGATTCTTAATCCTTAGCTAATCATGCAACACATTGCATATAGTGTTTAGGTGGAAACTGAAAAGTTCTTTCCACTGCCTATTATTTCAAGTCAAGTTTGAATGTAACCTGAATCAGTAGAAAAATAATGCAGTAAGCCTTTCTACTGTATAGACGTTACATGAAAACAATGCACTCCTTTCTTTAAGCTGAAGGCAGGCCCTGGCCTTTGAAGCAGCTCTAAAATAATGGACCGCCATAGGCTATTTTCTTCTGGTTTCTATGGTTCAATACATGGCTTGTCTCGTCTGTTTGTTTTCAGCTAATTGCCTCAAGATCTAATAAGTTAGTGATGATGTACATTGAGCACCAGTGACCCTTTGCCAAAAGAAATATTATGTTGCACCAAACTTGAAGGAATAGGTCTTTATCAGTCAAAAATTCTGTCTTAAAAAGCTCCAATTCCCTTTATACAGGGCAGAAATGGCATCAGTGATTGGATTGGTTCCTTTAAGTGTCCTCACAAGAACAGGTTCTTGAAGAGAGAGAAAAGCCAATTGACATGCCATAATGGAATTACATGGATCCTCCATCTTTTATTGGAAGTTCGGTTACTGGAGTTGTAGTTCTGTCTGTCTACACAGTCATCATGCTTTTCTTTCCTTTATAGACATTACAGGAAAATTCAACTTTGATGAGAAGTTTAATCATGTTGTTTTGTTCTTCCTACTGAACACTCTTTTCTGAAGTTTTATCAAATATATTTCAGTCCTCCAGGCAACCGAGTTTAATAAAGGAAATAGATCATGTTGGTCACAAGAATTCATACCCTAGAAATAGAGTAAATGTACACAAACAAGCCAACATTTGATCAATAGACAATATTGTCTATTAAAGATTTTTTAAAAATCATGGCACCTTAACAAAACGACTAATTATCTAAATATACATACATAACTCAAGCCTGAGGCTTTCAACTAGGACAAAGATCAAAGTAAAACATCTACAGTATCTTTCTTAAGTTTGTACAGCATAACTTCACTCTTTCCCCCCCAAGAAATATGTATTATTAAGGAGAAAAATCCTTTTGTATTTTTAATAATTTGTCTCAGATTAATTGACACATTAAGCTATCTTTACTTCCTATTTATTGTGCTTTATTCCAACCAACTTTCCCCTACTACTTTGCTTAAGTAGAATCCCCATGATGTTTATATGAGCTCAGATCAAGCTTAACATTTTCTTTGTCTGGAAAATGTTAAGATTGGCATTGTAGTCAAAAACAAAAAGAAGACCTCTGTAGAGGGGCAGGGTCTCTAAGGGATGATCACACCTTTGAAAGAGAGAGGTGGAGGGAGGAGATTAAAACCAGTTTATTTGGAAATATTTCTATTGCAGTGGAAATCCTTTGGATTGGGAACAAATGCAATGGGAAACTCCAATAAGCTCCCCTTTTTGCCAAAAATTGTTCATAAGTCTAGAGTCATCCAATAGAACAGAAAGTTCTATTTTCTTATTGGATACAATGTTCATGTAGCATTAGACATTCTCAGTATTTAAGGTAAATTGATGAAAGTTTTAGGGCTAATTAGCAAGTGTGTTTGATAATCATGTGTATTGTGAATTTCTGTACATATAAAAGAAAAAAGAGAAATGATTATTAGAATTGTGAAGTGTAATACATCTTTAAGCCAAATTAACTAATTATTTTTTAGATTTGAATTTTGAAGACTAAAGAATTCCATTCAGTTTGTAAGACAATTCAATGGAGATGCAACAAAAAAAATCAATATTGTTTCTTAGAGTAGATGTGGGAAAGGAAAACAATAAAAACAACAAAGAGAATGTAAACTGTGAATGATATAAGGTATAGGGTAAATAATACCATCCTATAGAAAAGTAGATGATGTTGAATAAGAAACCATAAATGTACTAGATGAAAGTATTCTTTAGTACAAGATAAATGTGGAAGATAGAAGCGAGAAAAAGGCAGGGTTCCAAGGATCAGTGCCAAAGAAGCAATGAGCAGAAGATAAAATTGCTGAATTCAAGTCTCAAACAAGAATGGGCCTTGAACCTACATAAAAAAATATTTTAAGCCATAATTTAATGTTTATAAGACAGAAATTAAAGAAAAAAAATCAGCTGATATGCTTGTGCTATTACCCATCTTCTATATACTGAAGTTTAAAGTTGAAAAGCAGGAAGTAGATGAGACCTACTATCTACTAATCATCTACTTCTAAATGGTTAGAACCAAAGGCTTTTTAAAGTTGAAAATTTTGATGAAAGTAACTGATTTTTTACTACAAATTGGACAAATGAAAATGAATAAAAAATTATACACACACACATATATATTAAATCTGTTCAACATCAAGAATAATCATTTAGATATGATGGTGTACTTTGAGAATCCTAGAGAATAAACTAAAAAAAAAATACTAGAAACAATTCACAACTTTAGCAAAGTTGCAGGATACAAAATAAATCCACCTTAATCATCAGCATTTTTATGTTACCAACAAAGTCCAGCAGTAAGAGATACAAAGAAAAATTCCACTTAAAATAACTGTAGATAATAAAAAAATAATAATTTGGGAATCTGCCTGCCAAAGCAAAGATAGGAAGTATATGAACACAATTACTAAACACTTTCCACACAAAGTCAGATTTAATCAGTTGGAAAAATATCGAGCAATCATGGGTAGACTAAACTAATATAATAAAAACAGCAATACTATGTAAATTAATCTATTTATTCAGTGCCATACCAATCAAACTCCCAAGAAATTATTATACAAAGCTAGAAAAAATAATAACAAAGTCCATCTGAAAGAACAAAAACTCAAGAATTTCAAGGGAATTAATGAAAAAAATGCAAATGAATGTGACCTAGCTTTACCAGATTAAACTATATTATAAAGATATATTCATCAAACCAGTTGGTACTGGCTAAGAAAGAGAGTAGTCAATCACTGGAATAGGTTAGATTCACAAGACACAATAGACAATGATTATAGTATCTACTGTTTGGTAAAACTAAAGTGCCTAGCTACTGGGATAAGAATTCACTATTTGAAAAAAAAAATGCTGGGAAAACTGGAAGTTACTGTGGCAGAAAGCATTGACCTATCCCTATCACCACATATCAAAATAAGGTCAAAACAGGTTCATGATTTAGACATAAAGAATGATACTATAAGCAAATTAAAAGAACAAAGAATAGTCCAGATCTGTGGAGAAAGAAGGAATCTGTGGTCAAAGAAGAACTAGAATGCATTATTTAATACAAAATGGATAATTTTGATTATATTAAATTAAAAAGTTTTTGTACAAACAAAACCAATGCAGACAAAATTATAATGGAAGCAATAAACTGGGAAAATTTTTACATTGAAGGGTTCTGATAAAGGCCTAATTTCTAAAATAAATAGAGAATTGACTCAATTTTATAAGAATTCAAGCTGTTTTCCAATTGATAAATGGTCAAAGGATGATTTTCAGTTGAAAAAATTAAAACCATTTTTAGTACTATGAAAAAAAGTTCTAAATAACTATTCATCAGAGAAATGCAAATTAAGATGATTCTGAAGTACTGCCTCACATTTCTAGATTGGCCAAGATGACAGTTGAAGTGAATGTGGGAAAACTGGGCCACTGAAGCATTGTTGGTACAGTTGTGAATTGATCCATCCATTTTGGAGAGCAATTTGGAACTATGCCCAAAGGCTATTAAATTGTACATACCCTTTAATCCAGCAGTGTCTGTAGTGGGCCTATCTCCCAAAGATATCATAAAAAAGGAAAAGGACCCATATTTGCAAAACTGTTTGTGGCAGTCCTTTTTGTAGTGGCAAGAAATTGGAAAGTGAATGGATGCTCATCAGTTGAATAATGGCTGAATAAGTTATGGTATACATATGTTATTAAATATTATCATTCTGTAAGAAACAATCAGCAGGATGGTTTCAGAAAGGCCTGAAGAGACTTATGAACTGATGCTGAATGAAGTGAGTAGAAGCAAGAGAACACTATACACAGCAATAGCAAAATTACATGGTGATTAATTCTGATGAATATGGCTCTTTTCAAGAATGATATGATTCAGGCCAGTTCCAGTAGGGTCTTGTGATGAAGAGAGCCATCTGCATCCAGAGAGAGGATTGTGGGAACTGACTGTAGATCAAAACATAGTATTTAAAAAAAAATTTGTTGGTGTTTGGTTGCATTTTGTTTTCTTTCTCATTTTCCCCTTTTTGATGTTATTTTTCTAGTGCAGCATAATTGTGTATAGAATAATTGTATATGTTTAACACATATTGGATTTCTCCCCATCTAGTGTAGAGGTGGAGGGAAGGAAGGGAAAAAATTGGAATACAAGGTTTTGCAAAGGTTGTTGAATGTTGCAAAATGTTGCAAAGGAATGTTGAAAATTATGCATATGTTTTGAAAATAAAAAGCTTTAATAAAAAAAGGAAAAGAATAATCATTTAGCTTCACATTTAGTTGTAGTTCTTCACTATTTAATACACTTATTATATTCATGAAATAAATCAGCATCTCAGAGTAGGATATTTCTATCTACCTATCTATCTGACTCTCTCTGTCAACTAAACATTATTACTATTATTATATATTTTCTGATCAATACTTGTGGATATTTAAAATTATGTACTTAAATATAATCTGAAATATTTACTGAACTGAATGACAGAATCTTATACCAAGTAACATATTGAACTGTTGAAGTTTTGATTGGATCTCTCTTAAGAAAAATGTGAATAAGAGATATTATTCTTATTTTAAAATAAATGTCCAATTTAGAATTTATTTTTATATTATTTTGTGACACTGATAAATGTGTATTGTACAATGCTCAAAGGACAGGTAACAATATAATATGCTATTGTGGAAGAAATCACAAATGTATGCCTATTGCATGTGAGTCTTGAATGTTTGAAACACTATGTTTGCAATATGATTTAACCCCTTTTCTGATTGAGATCATGTTTGCTGTTCCCTTTGTTTAAAATATGTTGAAGAATTCTACTTCTACTGCAAAAATAAATGATAAATTATTTATATGTACCAATTATTTATTATCATTTATGCAAAGCTTGTCATATTATGCATGCATAAGGGATTAAATCACTGTTAACCCACAATGCCTTTAGGGGCATTATATGATAGGCAAAAGGTTTCATATATGTATTATCATAGACAAACATATACATTAAGAACCTACACATTGCTTTTGGAAATTGTCACACTCCAGAAGATGAAATATTACAAAATATGCCAATCAAAGATGTTTATCTAATCAATTCAAAAATTAATTGTTTTAATCTATATTAATCATTTTGTACAAGGTAAATGGATAGAGAATACTTTAAAAATCCTTGTATCGGGATCCATACCAATATGAATTAATTTGAAATTGAAAACACAAAATAACATACCAATCCAACTTTAAAAATGTTTCCTCCTAAGGCAATACCTTTGTTATCTAATGATGACATGGTACAATTAAAGAACACAGACAAATCAGTAAAATACTGTGAAAATATGACTTGTCATGCTCTTTCCTGAAAGCAATTTTGAACTTTAAGGCAAATTCAAGAAAGGTAGTAGAGTTTCTAAAATACTAATGCATATAAATGAAATTATTAGCAGCATTCATTTTTAATGGAAACCTAATGGAGGGTTTGCGAAACTACAGAACTATCCTTTGATCCTAAGAAAGAACGCATTTGCTTCCTAGGGCCAAAATTACATTAAGTATTTTAATAATAAAATACCACTCACTTTTTTTTCAATTAACATTTAAAGACAGAAAATATTTTTTGAAGTTCTGCCTACAACTTCAATTCTTTTGGATATATGTCAAGGCAATTGGCATGGAAATAGATGGAAAGGAATGTTTAAATACAGACTCTACTTAATGCCGGGTTAGCCCAAGAGAAAATTCATGTACACTCACATTTGTGGTTCAGCTATAACTACATTGCATAGCAGATTAGCAAAATCCTTTTCTGGATGGGTTCTGCTTTAGTGAGCTGAGATTTTACATTTATTTTTCTGAATCAGAATTATTTTATATTATGATATAAAATATACCATTTATTATTATGAACAATAATGATAACATTCTCAAAAAAGCTTAAAATTTGCTATGCCCCTTAGATACATTATCTTATTTGATGTATGGCAGGTATTGTATATAGTGGCCACGAGTGATAGTTTGCAACATTCACAATCACAGCTTAGAGCAAAAATATGCTACCATGGAAACTCCAGTGACTGATAAATCAAAGAAATTTTTGAATAATGGAGAAGGGCTGTAAGTATTCAGGACTTTCACTGGCGTCAGAATGCTAATTACTGCCAAAATCTATCAATTTAACACCAGTATTCTCGTCCCTTGAAGCCATGTGGCTATAAGTCATGGAAGGGTGTAAACTTAACAAGGCTAAAGTTATGTATAACTAAAAAGACAATGGAAAAAGGCATGATGGGCACAGACTATGACATACCTCCAGTGATGATATCTATATCTATCTATCAATATCTATATCTATGTTTATATTCATGTCTATGTCTATATCTATTTATATCTATGTCTATATCTATATAAATCTCTCTTTTTATTTATTTATCTAAAAAGAGAATCTAAGACATGTATAAAAGGAATGTAAAAGGGATATAGCAAAAATGTAAACCAACATGGCAGTTCAGATGATTTATTTGTTGCCCCCAAATTATTCAAAGACACAAACATTTTTTAAAAGACTCTGGTTCCTTGGGTTTGTTCACAAACCCTTCACTCTGAAGGATTTATGGGAAAATATGGATCAGGCAAAGGATTAAAAGACATGAAGGAATCATGATCTGAATTACTGTGATGAACATCCACATCTATGAGCTTACAGATCAGTCAGTCAATAAGTAAGCATTCATTAGCAACTACTTTGTGCAAGGCACTGTGCTAGATGCTGGGGGTGCAAAAAAAAAAAAAAAAAGCAAATAACAGTCCTTACTCTTAAGAAACTCATAGTTTAATGAAGGAGACAAGCAAACAACTTGTATAAACAAGTTAAGTACAGAATAAAGGTGAAATCCTTAAAAGAAGGAAGGCACTAAAATTAAGAAGAAAGAATTCCTGTAGAAGATGATATTTTAGTTGGGACTTGGGAAAAAAATCCAGAGAAACGAGAAGGTTGAGATGAGGAGGGAGAGCAATCCAGACATGGAGGATAGTAAGGGAAAATGTCTAGAGCTGGGAAATGGAACATCTTGTTCATGAAACACCCAGGAGATAGCTATTAGTAGGCTAGTTTTAATGCCAAACAGACTTTTTTTTTAATTTGATCCAGGGACCCACTGGAGTTTATCAAGTATGTATATATGTGGAAAGGGAGATGACATGGTCAGACCTGCACTTTAGAAAATAACTTTGGCAGCTGGATAGAGGGTGGAGGTAGAGGGACTGGATTCTAAGTATTGAAGAAAAGCTGTGAGAAGGAGTGAAGAGTGAGATTAAGGTTGGTGAATTAAGGCATTAAGAGGAAATAGATTTAGACAGAGGATATACAGATGTGTAATGTAAAAGAAGTTTTGAAACTTTGGTTGGAGCAAAATTGTAGTAGACTTTAAATGCCAAGCAGAGTAATTGATTTTTATCCAAAAGCAAGTAGTCACTGAAAATTTTTAAACATTGAAATAGATGATATTGTAAAGACCATGATATAAGTTTTGAGGATATCATGAAATGAATGAAAAATTGCTTAAAGGAAATGAAGAAGGTCTTGATGTGGCAATGAAGAGGGAGAACATTCCAGGCATAGGCGTGGTCATTGAAAATGCCCAGAAATAAAAGATAGGATGTCTTGTTCATGGAACAACCAGTAGGCCATTTTTCCTACATAGAAGAGTATGTGTAAGGGAGTAAGGTGTAAGAAGACTCGAAAGATGGTGGAGCATATTACTGGGTTACAAAGGAATTTGAATGCTTATATATACATAGGCACAGACAAACACACCCTTATGCATATACACACATATATGCAGGTGTGTATGTATGTAGGTATATGTGTGAATTTATATATGTGTATGTATGTATGTATATGTATATGTATGAAAATGTACATGTATATGTAATTAACCCTATCGATAGAAGACCAACCAATCGATATGCACCATCATTTATAATATGCAATATTTCCCTCCCCATTCCAAGCAGTTGTGTAGTTACACTTTTAATCTGAATCCTCAGTTTTCCAAATATGATTTCGGAGTTTAAGGAAATATTTATGCAACTATCCATCCTATTGTGAAAACAACTGGACCCTACTGACATATAATTTAATTGAAACAGTGAAATGAATTTGCAAAGCAGAGTACAAACTGATATCAAAGATATCTTAGCAACTTTCAATAACTCAACTGCCAGGAAGAACAATCAATGTAATCTACAATTCCTTACCCACGAAGCAAAGGAAATTTCAACAACTAAAAGAAAGATAATTTAGGCAGTCTAAGCAATCTAAAGACAAATCTATTACTTAGGTCTAAGTCAGCAGAATTTTCTGATACTGCCAAATTACTTTGCATTCTTGTAAGAGAATTTCAGTTCATCAAATTGTGTTATATTAACAAACAAATTCATACAATGTTCAATGTGTTCACTATATACAGTGGGAATTGTTGTCAAGTTTCTCCTCCCTGCCCTCACTCAACTATCTTCCAGTTCTCTTCAGAAGTCCAAAGTACTCATCAAAACACTTCATTATGCCTTGAAAATCTGGAGAATTTAGAAATCTAGTTAATACTGGACTAGTCTAAAGCTTTGCAACCTTAGAGTATTCCAAAAGGGTCATTAAGATAGCTCCTTAAGGTGGAGTTACAGTGTCTAAGTTAAAATGTACTATATAAACAAAATTTGAGTAGCTACTTAACCTCTCCTAAAGTTACCACAGGTGAACTGGTATCTGACTTTGACTAATTTGAAATCCAAGTCATGTAGAACTTGTCTGAATTTGTCTATAAAGTATTTACACGTTTGGTGACATTTTTCTTTCCTAAATTAGAAGTTTCTAGCTATGATAATTAAGTTGATTGAGTGTGAAAACGTGCATGTTATACTTACCTCAATATTTAAGTGGACCAACTTCTATCAACAAATATTTATTAGGTACCTATTGTATCCTAGACTCTCTTCAAAATATTAGAGAAAAAAAAATTTTAAAAAAACTTCCTTTTCTTCAAGGAACTTAAAATATACAAGAAAAAGCAATATATACAACGATCATATGCATAAAATAAAATAAAAATAAATACAAAATTATTTATTGGTGGGAGAAACATTAACAGCTTATGGAAGAGCGATATGATACAACAAAAAGAGATCAGAAAGCTATCTATGATACAAAATTGCACCGTGGAGCAATAGGGAGCTCAATTTGGAGTGAAAGAACTGGATTCATATGCTGAATCTAACATTTACTATCCTATGATGCTGAGAAAGTAATTTAATCTCTGGAGACCTTGTTTCCTTACTTATGTAAAATGTGGGAGTCAGACCAGACCTTTTAAGGTCATTTTCTTCTCTTCTAAATCTCTATATCATAAAATCAAAATTATTTGTATCTACTTATAATTGTCTATAGAACAGTCTAAGAAAGGAGAGTCAATAATTATCAGTGATTGGAGAGTGAAAGAAATTTATGATATAGAAAGACAAGGAAAATTGTAGCAAATATCAGTATTCAAAAGGAATGAACATAGTCAACACATATTTAATTAGTAGGGAAAAAAGGAACAATAAGATCGAAAGCATTTATTAAGCATTTAATATATACCAGTCTTTGTGCTAAGTACTTCATAAACATTATCATAAACACTACAATGACTCATAAATATGCTGAGAGACAGAAGCTATCATTTTTGTAATTGAGAAAACTGAGACAGTCAGTTGCTGAGTGACTACTCAGGACCTTAGTAAATATCTGAAGCTGGATTTTTCTATCTTCTGTATCTGGGGGCCAGTGCTTTATCTATTGTGTCACTTTAACTATCTCTTAATCAATTGCTATTATGTGCAATATACTATACAGGGCCTTGGGGAGCCTCTCACTCCAGAGAGAAAGTTGCTAATTTACAAGTAAGGGCACTTCCCTGACCTCAGGTAACAAGCTTAAAATCTAATTGGGAAATCAGATGCAAACAAAAGTAACTGCAATATACAAAAATATGCATTTTAGAAAATTACAAATCAAAGTGCTCTGAGAAGTTCAATAGGTAAGAATATTACCTAAGGAGGAAACTGGAAAGACTTCTTTTAGAAGATTGTAGACTTGGGTAGGGGATGCTATGAGACAGCTATCAACACTGAATAATTTTCAATAATCTGAATAAGGGAAGTAAAAGAAAAATGGAAATGGACAAACATTCTGATTTTCAAAAAGGAATTCTAATACAAAATCCTATGATAGATAAAATAATGATTTATGAATGTTTTGAAGCTGATAATGATCACTGTCCTAGAAGGGTCTTATGACAAATAAATTAATCCAGATGAACTTTGTTTCATTGATACATACATAGTTATGCTATATATGATTCAACTATTGATATAGCTACATATATTCAAGAACATGTGTATATCTATAATCTGAATTTAAATATCAAATAAAACATTAATTTCATATATTTTATTTCATGTCAACTATTATGCTTTGTTTTGACTCCACAAACATCATGCCATGCCATGCCCTGAACTGGATTCATTCTGACACTTCCACTCACCCCCTTTAAAGGCTTTTTTTTTGTGTACTGTCTTGCCCCATTAGTTTTTTTTTTGGGGGGGGGTTGTTTTTTTGTTTTTTGCTGAGGCAAGTGGGGTTAAATGACTTGACTAGGGGTTCATATAGCTAGGAAGTGTTAAGTATCTGGGGTCACATTTGAACTCAGGTCCTCCTGACTTCAGGACTGATGCTCTACCCACGACACTATCTAGCTGCCCCCCCATTAGTTTTTAAGTTATTTAACACTGGAACTCTCTCTCTCTCTCTCTCTCTCTCTCTCTCTCTTTTTTTTTTTTTTTTTTTTTTTACTAGCACCTAGAACAGTGCCTAACGCATAACAGGTATTTAAAAATTTATATTTAAACAAATTAAGTCTCTTTGACATTCATTCCTGTGATGTCATGAATCTCTGGCAGCATTTTTTCCTAGTAATGAGTTAAAAATTACTGTTGACATTGTAGAATAGAATAGAATTGTACATGAGACTGCGTATCTTTGTTAAAGAGATTTTATTTGTATTTTAAAGTATACATAGGTTTCATTGCTGTTCTACTTGTCTTTGCTTCTATCAGTTCTTCATTTGTTTTCTGTCCTCCTCTTCCTTCTCTTTCTCCTTCTCCTCTCTCTCCATCTCTGCCAATTTCTGATTCTCTTTGTCTCTCTGTATCTTGGTCTCTGTCTCTTTCTATCTCTCTGTTTCTGTCTGTCTGCCTCTGTGTCTGTGTCTCTCCTCTCTGTCTGTCTGTCTCTCTCTCTCTCTCTTCCTTCATCCCACCACTATGCTTGTTGGATATCCAAAAAGTTTTCAATTCTCTGACACTACAAAAACAACTGCTATAAATATTTTTGTATATATGTATTCTTTTACTCCTTCTTTGGGATATAAATGTCATCACTGAGGCCAAAACTACAGAATTTAGTGACATATGTATATATTCAATGTACAGATCTTTAATGATTTGCTAGACAATCTTAATAAATTACAGGTAGCTGGATGCTGGTGAATAGAGTGCTAGCACTAGAATCATGAAGACTCATCTTCCTCAGTTAAAATCTGACTTTAGTCACATACTAGCTGTGAACTTTGGGCAAGATAGTTAACTCTGTTTGCCTCAGCTTCCCATCTGTAAAATGAATTGGAGAAGAAAATGGCCAACCACTACAATATCTTTGCCCAGAAATCCCCAAATGGCATCACAAAGAGTCAGACATGACTGAAAACAACTAAACAACAATTTCCTAAGTTATCATGGTCAAATCAATTAATGCCCTGGTGCTCAAACTTGTGTTGATAGGCATCTTTGGTTTAGGAAAACTACATCAAAACTACATCAGGAAAACAGACATCCACTCCATTATTAAGCCTCTCCTTGAAAACTTTCAGTGTAGTTTCACTACATTACCGAAGTTGAAGTGGAATATAGATTTAACTTGTACCATGTGCAGCAAATAATGGAATTAAGAGAAATAGAATTCCTACTTGGGTGCAATATAAGAACACACTTTATAAGTGTGCCCTTTATAAGTTGTGCCCTCTACACTATTACCCCAGTTCCCAAATTGATGGGGTGTTTAGGGTGACAGTAATCATCCTGTTATTAAAGCATTCAAAAAGGGACTAGATAACTATTTGTTGGGATTATTATAGAAAGAAATACCTCTTGCATAGGAAATTCAATGAGTGATTTCTAAACTGTCTTCCAATTCCAAGACTGACTATGAAAATTAAAATTTATTTGATATTGACTACAAAACCTCATGTGACAGGTTGTGAACATTCCATGTAGGCTGAGACATCCTGATCCAGTATGACAAAGTCAGGAAAAACTGGGATGAAGCCCACTTCTAGCACTTATAGCTGTTTGACTTTAGGTAATACTTTCCTTCTATGGTCTCTGGACATAGGTCTTATCCATCTCCTGTGATCTGTGTTAATAGAATTCCAAGGCTAAGGAAGCCATATACCATGCAAGCACATGCAGAGTGATAAAATCACCCTTTTCTTATGGTAGAGTCACTTCATTATTGGATCCAAGATTTACTCTATTTTGAAATAATGGTATTTAATATAAAGAGCAGAGCAGAGAGCTTTTCTACATATATTTTACTTTTGAAACTTTGTGATTTATTGTAAATATGTATTAATTTTCCTTCTGAAATAAACTCAAACCAATTTTCCTTTTCAACATCTTCATTTCTATTAGTTATATGACTATTTCTCATCTTTCAGTCTAGAAACTTTATACTTACCTGTGACTCCTTCCATTTCTTCACCTTATTTATCTAATGTCATCAGATCCTGTCACTTTGTCTTTCAAAATGTCTCTTACAATTAGCTATTCATCACTTCACACATGAATTACTGAAATAGTCTCCAAGTTGGTGTCCTTGATTCAGGTGTATTCTCCAATGTCGGTCAAATCCGTATTATGATGATGGGGGGGTGGGGTGGGTAACCTCTCCAAACATAACTTCTATTTTGACAAAACATTGAGTTTGGAGTCAGATGACCTATGTTTAGTTTATAGCTTTGACATTTATTGTGTGACTTTGGGCAAATTGTTTAACTATCCTGGGCTTCAGTTCCTCACCTGCAAGATGAGAGGATTAGATCTCTAAAGTCTCTAAAGTCATTTGATCAATAAACCAAATCTATGAACCTATGATTGTTAGTTTTCTACTCAAAAGCCTATGATGTTTCCCTATTGCCTCTTGAATATATTTAAGCACCTCTAAATTTCAAAGGATTAACTAAACTGTCCAAATCTATATGTATCCAAATGTTTAAAAATTGTTTCTCAGATAAATATATTAAAAGTTTATATTGAAGGTACACTGATGACTGTAATAAAAAAAAGTTGCAGAAGATTGTGATCTATCTGCAGATTTAAATTTAATTGTCTTCAGACTTTTAAAAGTTATAACTAAAAAATAGCATGTCAAGTAATAGGAAGATTATACAAAGGGCATGATAGAAGGACAGAATTGTTAAGTTTCATTTCAAAAGTAAGAGATAAGTTGCTGCCTATGAAGAAGTACTAATTTAAGGTATTAAAAACCATGAAGAAGCTCTAGGAAGAAAAAGAGGAGTAGAAAAATACAGGGCAGAGATTATGAAAATGGAGTTAGAAGCAGAAGAGTCAGATAAAAGGAGAAAGAGAGACAGAGACAGAAGAAAGACAGAAAGATAGAGAGATAAACAGAGAGACTCAGACAGAAAGAGAGTCAAAAAAAAAAAAAAAAAACAGGGAGAGACAGACACAGAGAAAGAGAGAGAGCTTGCACCACCTCTGAGAACCCCAGAACATTTCAGCAGGAGTCTAAGTTGGCTAAGTTAATTAGCCTAGAGTGTGAAAGTAAGCTCCATACCATACCTAAGAGAAAAGAGAAACTGTTTTTAGTCACTGGGAAAGTTTCATTAAGAAGAAAAACCTTCATAAACTGAACCTTTGAAATCTAGATAGGATTTTTATAGGCAGAGGAGAGTGGGCTAGATATGAGAGACAAGGGGAGACAAAGGGACAATAGGAACAAATCCATGGAAGTAGAAATTTATCTGGGGGAGAGAATTGTGGAATAAAGAAACAGGTAGGAAGATAATAGTGGTGAAACAAAGTAGAATGATTATATTGAAAGGTAATCTCGTCAAGAGAACAAGATGAGTGAAGATTTAAAGATGAAGGAATATAAAGTATTTATAAGGATGGTAAGCAAGTATAAAAAATTGAAGCATGAGGCATAGGATGAGATAAAGCTATAAAGAGATTGAGGCTAAGAGTGCTAGCTGCTTTGAAAACCAGGCTAAAATGATTGGATTTTATTGCATAGTCAATAGGGAGCATTTGAGGATTATTTTTAAAGTACAGATATGTCATGATCATATGTAGTTTCTAGTGTGGGAATTTGAATGAAGGGAAATCAGTTCAGACAGCAATAAAGGCACAAAGCTATAAGTGCCCCAAGGGGAAATGGAAAAGAAGAGACTAATCGAAGAAGCAATACATATCTCGACTTTGTGCTTAATTAGAGATATGAGAGAAGAGGGAAAAGTCAAAGATGATTCTAAATTTGGCATCTGGATAATTTAAAAATATAGAACTGGAAGGAACCTTAGATCTCACCTGATCCTACATCTTCACTTCAAAAGTGGGGAATTTAAGACCTGAGGAGATTAAATGACATATCCAAAATCCTACTACTATTTAATTACAGAATCAAGAGCAGAATCTAGGTATCCAAACAGCTTACCCAATATTCTTTCTCATTTACTAAAAGTGAATTACAAGGAGGATTCTGATTTTCTCATTTAAACAGTGATGACACCACAAAGAGTAATCATGGGACATTTTCTCAAGATGTCATGCCTTTATTGGGACCAAATAAATTCTCAAACTGTCTTTAGGAGAAAAATGCAGGTGCTGAATTTCCAAGTTATGGCAAAATTTCATTGTCCACTTGAATCTCCCATTTACCTAAATATTTGCCTTCTTAGAACACATAGAAAAACATGCTTCAAGAACTGTGTAGGAGAAAAAAAAAAATCACATTGCCAATCTCAGAAGTATGGCAGTCAGGCCAATTTAGTGCTTTAAATATTCCCAGATATCTCTGTTTCCCAAGTTCAGACTTAGAATTAAACTGTTGAGGATCTAAGGGATTATAGACATAACAGAATATTATATTGGGACAATAAATATAGAATTATTCTTAATTCTCATGTTCTTCTCAGTTAATAGTATAGTTTCACTTTACTAGAAGCCTTCAAAGGAAGGAAGAATGAAGGAACAAATAAATGAATGAAGGAAAGAAGAAAGGAAGGAATGAATGAAGAAAAAGAAAGAAGGAAAGAAAGAAAAGAAAAAAAAGAACCTTGAAGCTCAAGAAGTAATGTGTATGTGTGTATCTATGTATTTCTGTATAGCAGGGTGAGGGGCATGTATTTTAATGGGGAGCAAAAGAGTGGATAGTATATAAAACTGTTGCAAAACACAAACAGGTTGCAGTATGTAAAACACAATTCCCCATGCAATCATATGCACATACGCTGATATTCATTCTTTGAATCTTCAAGTAATTTAAAAGGATAATTAGTGTGTGGTGTCTGCATTGGTTCCTCTGAGGGTTAGTGTCCATCCTGTTTGTCACTGTTTCTCGCCTAATCCCTTCTAATGAGGGTTTATGTTAACATGGCTAAGCACTTGCAGATATGCACTACCAAGCTAGCTAAGCTTAGAGGAGACATGCTGTTCAAATGTCACTGCCTTTGGCTATCTTGCTGGAAGAGAATGACTACTGGTTCCTTGGAAGGTGTTGTTTGTTTGTTAGTTTGCTTTTTTAATAGAAAACTTATGTTAGTTTGCAAGCTTCTTACAGTATATGCCACTTAGAGAAAAAAAAAAAATCTTCCATATTATCACCTAGGCTTAGATTTGCATTTGTTCACAATACTTAGAAACAAGAATTCTTGTTTCAATTTTTTTCTTTCAGTTCCAGAGTTGATAGCCTTTTAAAGTTGTTTTCTGTTTGTGAAAGATAAAATGTCTTGTGTTGTGTTTGATTGATAGATTGTTTTCCAATCAAGTTAATCATCATTCCAAGAAGGTTTCTTCATAGAAAAGAGCTTAGATGTATGACCTAGTACTTTTGTCCAGTTTCAACTTCAGAAGGATTTGAGAGCCCCCAAAATAGGCTATTTTTTTTTTATCTTGAAGTAGTTACAGGTTTCAAATATCAAATATTTTCAAAGTTCTTTACAGACTCCTATTCTTCACTATGTTTAATTTAAGGTGGGGAGGTTATAAAGGTTCATCAGAAAAATAAATAAATGAGGGAGTTAAGCTTTTAATAAGGAATCTGTTTCTTTTGTTTCATATGAGAAATATTGTATGTCTATTGAATTAGGTGGATTTTTAGAGTAAATATCACAATTAAAATGTAAAATTGTGAAAAATACTATATAAAATCAGTTTGGGATACTAAAAATATATCACTTCTATATGTTAATACACAAGGAGTTATATAGGGTAAAAATAAAATAACTCACTACTAAGTTTTGTTGCTTCAAATAAAAACTAATAGTTTTGGAGGGAGACATCAGACAATCAGCAAACATTATTAAGTGCCTACTATGGGCTAGGCCCTGGGAGTATACAAGTAAAACATGCCCAGCTTTCAAAGTGTTTACATTCTACTGGGTCAATGAATGAATATTACCACAGCAATTTTCTACCCCAAGGATTTGTCAGTACCTATCCCCTTCCCCCAATACAAATGAGCAGACTCCATTTTTCTGGGACTATTCCTTGAGGAGGCCCCAAAGTGTTAGGAATCACTTAAAATTAATCAGCCCTCCTGGGTCTATTTTAGATTTACCTTTTGTAGAAGTCTTCAAATCCCTATTGGTGTCATGGTCAGAAAAGAGTCATAGCCGTATATTAAAGAGAAAAAAATCACTAAAAAGAGATATCCCAATTGATGCCCACAGTTTCCCAGAGTAATGAAAGGGTCATCATGCAACCTTTTCCTCAGGCTATCTGGACACAGAACCTTAATAACCTATGTCTGTCCTGCCTAATTATTTCAGAATATCTTGGGATTTAGAGAATCCTCCATAGGACAGCCATAATTTACATACTAGAGATAGAAGACAGAGAAATAGGTTCTATTCCATATATTTTCTTTCTAAGAGCCAAAAGGATCCCAATATGATGCAAGCTTTCTTGAAATTGCTTTCTTTTCTTTCTTTCTTTCTTTCTTTCTTTCTTTTTTTTTTTTTAACTATTATGATATAGAAGAAATAGAAAGCTGGATATATTCTTGTTACTATATAGACAGTATCATTGTGAAAATGATAATTTTGCTTCATTCAATTGACCTCAACTTCAGTTTACTTCAATCAGAATTTAATGAACACCTACTATGTGTCAGGTGTTATGCTGGGTCCCAGGCATATAAAGATAAAAACAAAGCCATCTATTTTCAAGGTAATTACATTCATCTGGTGGGAACAACATGCATATAGTTAAGTAAATACAAAATAGTATGCACTTATTTTGTGAGGGAGAAAACAGTAATAACCAGCGGCATAAGAGAAAGCCTTGTATAAGAGGTAGTGCTCTACTTGGGTCAAGTTAGAATGCAGGAGTTCCAAGAAGCAGAAGAAAATAGTGATTGAATTTTAGGCATGGGACATTGCATGAACAACAACATAGACTTGGGCTATGAACTATTATATATGGAGGAAGATATAATAAGACACTTTGACTGAAATAATGAATATGTGAGAGAATGTGTTAAAATATAAGACAAGAAATAGCAGGGAGGAGTTAGTTTGTAGAGGGCTTTCAATTCCAGGCTAAAAATTTTGTATTTTAACTTAGAGGCAATAGGAGGCACTGAAGAATTTTCAGTAAAATGATGACAAGGATATATCCGGGTTTTAGAAATATCAATTTGGTAGTTATGGGGAAATTGATCAGAGAACTATGAAAGGAATCACATCTACTGGTGCTCAAGATGATATCATACTTTTGAGACAATTATAGTTGTTTTTATTCCTTTTCTTATTAATTTAAAAAGGAAAGAAAACCCCTGAGCATCCTAATAAGTAGTTCCCTTTTCCTGTCTATAGATTAGCTTGTTTGAATTGAGAAGATTAAAGGAGTAAGAAAAGTATACCAGAAAGGTAGAGCACTTCCTATAAACATAGAATGCTCCTTAGAAGAAAACTTGTTTGTAGAAAGGTGTTTTTCAGAAGGGAGGCCCATCAATCAAATGTATCCTGGTCTGGGACTATATGGCCCTGACTGTTTAGAGAAAAAGACAATATTTACATATCCAGCAAAAATTTCAGAAGGCAACAATAGGCAGTGATATTTATGTTTTGTGGACAGGAGGATATAACTATGTACTCAAATGCCACTAATGTATTTTTATTCTTTTAAAAACTAATATTTACAAGGGACTGTTACTCAAGGGGAAAAATAACTTGAATGTTAAGAGAGAATGATTTTGAGAAAATAACATGTTTTGTCATTGGGTCAGAAAGAAGCAAGAGTGGATTAGGTAGATTTTGAAATTTCACTTGCACTCATGTTGGTCTTGATTGCTGAGGTTAGCAACTTTGATAACTCTTTAGAATTTCCAGCAAAGTGAAACTGTTTCCTTTGGGTATGAGAGATGTGAAGAGCATGTCTGGTTCCTTCCCCCACTCCGAAGTATGTTTAGGTATTAACTTGGTTGATGACTTGAGAAGTGATCTGTACCTTCTGTATTTTTTCCTGTAATAATTTCAGACATTTACAACTCTGCCCAAGATACTGGCATACTAGAAATTCACTGAGGATTAAATGATCCTATAGGAGTTTTTACAATAAAATAATGGAACTATATTTTAAGAAACATCCCCAAATTTTCATTTGCATGTGAGTATTGTTCCATTCAAAGCAGGCCTTCTACTTTGAGGGTCTTTATCCTTATTTCCATAGTGCTGCCCTTGCTTTAAAGAAAATCAACCTGATTTTTTTGAGCTATCTGTTTAATATTTCTTTCATAGATGATCATAAAAGTTGCTGCTATCTTAAAATATTCCCATTGGTATCAAATCTTTGTTCTTTGCAGGATTCAGGGAAAAAACATTTGGAGCTAAATGTGATATATAAATTCATGCTGGTCCATTGGACTATTCAGTTCAGCCAATAAATGAGGAATTTTTGTTTTCATAACTTCCTCTTTCACTGCTACAAGCCAATAAAGGAAGACAACTTATCCTGTCTCATTCCCCACCTATACACTGATTGCAAATGCTTCTAAATATGAGAATGAGAATATTTCTAAAAATAAATATGAGTGGGCCTATGCCCATTGGAACAGCATTAAACCCAACTATTTCAATAAATAGGATCTATTTCACTTTCTGATCACCAAAACAGGGCAGATCAGGTGATTGGGACCAGGATTGTTTCAGAAAGAGCATTTTAGATTGGCATGAAAAGAGATAAAAAGGAAGTTTGTGTGTAAATATGATATGAATGTAACTGTGTATACACACACACCTATACACACACACTTATGTGTAGGTAGATAGGTGATTTAGCAAATTTGCTACATTAATTCAATTGGGTAATAGCTTACCTGATTTAGCATTTATCATGGCAGCATGCCTCTCAAAAACATGTATAAAGAGTGAGATGTTCATGACACCTATTAAATTGGTTTTTTGTATGAGGGCAACAAAAAAGCCATAACAATGATTCAAGGTTTAGTCCACTGGATCAATTATGGCTCAAGAATTGTTTCACTGTCTTTCACTCTACTACTAGAGTAGAGTACTAGCCTACTCTACATAGCAACTATTTTCTGTTCTTGTGAGAGGTGCAAACACATTCCAAACGAAATTCCCATAGATAATTTTTTTAAAATGATGATGACATAATTGAAAAAATTTTAATTACCCAAGGGGAGTGCTTTGGAAACTAATCATTTTTTCCTATCTTTTTATGATCTGGAATATTTGCTAATGAGTCAAGTACTGATTTATGGGGTAAGGTGGAGAAAAATCATTTGATTTTTACAAATATTAGCAATATTTGAGATTATCTAATTTAATTCCTCATTTTATAGGTAAATGACCTGAGGGCTATGACTTGTCCAAGGTGACAGAAGTAGTCAGTGTGCTACTGAAATTGAATTATTGGATCTGCTGATTCCCAATTCAGTGTTTCCCCCCACTACAATATTTTATAATTACTTTCTACAATGACATCCTAAAAAAGGACAGGGCTATAGTAACAAATATTTATTATTAACATTCAAATTGATGTCATATCTAATTTCAGTAGTTAATAAAGAGGGGACATAATATGGTTTAACTCCATGTGTTAGAGATCATTGGGATGTCTCCATCTGTAGGCCACAGTTTTATTTATCTGTAAAGTGGAAATTGTCATAACTAAGCTATTTTCTAATTCATGGATCATCAAAAAAAAATATCATACTCGAGTTCCTCAAGGGAACTCTCAAGGGTAAGTATAAACATTACTAAGATGAATGAAGAAATATGAATTGATCTATTTAAAACATTCATTTTCAGAGAAACATAGAACTATACAAGGAAACAAATTTGCTTGAGATCGTTTAAATACCTTGAATCAAAACTTTGTCTCACTTTATGTGTAATCAAGAATACTTAAATGCACCTCAAGTATTGCAAGGTTTAAGGATTGTACTTTTAAATTGACTTTCAGATATCCAATGCTGTTTGCTAATTAAAGGAAGAGAAAATAAACTCCAATTCTAAAGGCTCTCCTT
Source organism: Sarcophilus harrisii (assembly GCF_902635505.1). Taxonomy (NCBI): domain Eukaryota; kingdom Metazoa; phylum Chordata; class Mammalia; order Dasyuromorphia; family Dasyuridae; genus Sarcophilus; species Sarcophilus harrisii. The sequence continues at coordinate 388,412,630 of NC_045426.1, forward strand.
CATATACATAATAGAGCCACCCCCATTTTCATGGTAGAAAGGGGAAAATCACAATAAAATCACAGTGATATTGCTCATATTCCTTGTCACACCATACCTACAATAACTTGCCTTAATTATTCAGTTAAGATCTTACTTAACAAGAAATAAATGTACTTGTGTAGGCCATCCAACTCTCAAGGGCTCCATAAATTGACAGGATAGGTGGATGAGTCATACAGGACAGAAGCAAACTAACTTTTTGTCTTTGTTTTGGTTTTCTGGACAGTCACATAAAGGTTAAAGTCATAAGGAATGAAAGGATATGCCCTTCCATTGCTACATTTCTATTCTGGCTGCAGTTGACAAATTGTTATTGGGCTTTGAGAGATAATAGGGATTAGACTGAAATGGTGAAGTTCCTACCCAGGTATTCCCTTTTTCTCAATTATAATTTCTTTCTTTTTTTTGCTGAGGCAATTGGCGACTTGCCCAGGGTCACACAGCTAGAAAGTGTTTAAGTGTTTGAGGTCAGATTTGAACCCAGGTCCTCTTGACTTCAGTGCTAGTGATCTAACCAACTAGCTGCTCTTCTATTATAATTTCTTAGGGTTAGAGATCACCTTCCAAGTACGCAGTTGCCAAATACAGTATCCTGCAAAATATCTGAGAGAGATCTATGCATCAGAGACTATTCGCTATGTCAAGTTTATAAGTTTTTTCACTAGCCCATTTCCAATCAGTCAGCTAGGATTTGAAGGAATTGGAGGAGGTTGCCTCAAAATGAGCATATACTAATCAGATTTACTAGTATTAATGCTGTTAGAATGATTTAAAGTAACTGGGAACTGGCCTGGACAGAGTGATTGAGTCCACATTTGAAAGAATCTAGGGAACATTTAATTGAGATACTTCTTTTTTGATAAGAAATAAGTGACATAGCTTCAGAAGTCTATGAAACCACAGCAAGGCTATCACTTAATAAAGGTACATTGTTCCTGAATTCTATGTCTTTTTGTTCAACTGGGTGCATTTTAGACAGCTTAAAGACATTTAGAAGTAATAATATTTCAGAGATAATATTAATATACACTTTAGTAAGAAGCTCATGTATTTCAATTCTAATCAAAAAAAGAAAACTCACAAAGAAAAATAATGGATTGTAATTGTATCGAATATGTTCATTTTTTGAAATTGTTTGGTGTTTAGGATAAGTAGTTTTTGTTTAGGGAAAATATTCAGTATAATCACTATAGGTTGGGAACAATTAAATTCAATTAAAAAAACCTTTAAGTATATTTCTGCTATTTGCAAGGCACTAGGTTAGGAGCTTGAGATACAGTGATGGGGGGAAAAAATCCCTGCCCTTCACTTAATGCTTCTTAGCCAAGAATGAGGATAAATTTGCCCTGCATATATCCAGCCATACTTTTGTAGCTATAAAATTGTCACGTTCCTGCAAATTTAGATTTATAACTTTGTCTATCATAGCATACACATTTGGATACACATGGCATTATGAAAAGCAAAAAAGAAGAAGAAAAATTAAGTTGTTGGGGAAAGGGATGAAAAGACCCTTTATCTTGGATGAATTTTGTAAATTTTTCTGGCATAATTTTTTTTCTTTTCTCTTTTTCCCACCTCAATTGAACATAATCTTTAATCTGAATCTAAATATCAAGATATCTTAAATATATTTAGGAATATTATGACTTTGCCTTTAAAAATCAAGCAAAGTTTCTATATTTCTTTTAACCAATACCTTTGGGAAAATTCCAAACATCCTCATCAGGTATAGCCATTGTAGTGTAGAAAAGAGCCCTAATATAAGAAGATGAAATATCAAGTCTTGATCTCAAGTAGAAGCTGTGTGACTCTGGAAAAGTCTGTTAGTTAGACTTTCCAAGCTATAATTTTTTTCATTGATAAAATGAGGAAAATGAACTAGATCAGAAATGTGAAACCTTCAGATCACATGTTGCCCAACATACTTTTAAGGACAGTAGAAACAGATTACAATATAATTGAGGAAATGTAACAAAATAAATAAAAATACACTGTTATTGTTCAGCCATATCTGACTCTTCTTGACTCCATTTGAGGTTTTCTTAGCAAAGATACTGGAATATTTTGGTATTTATTTCTCTTTCTTATTTTACAGATGAGGAAACTGAGGCAAATAGGGTTAAGTGACTCACCCAGGATGTCCATGGTTAAATTTGAATTCAGGTTTATCTGAATTTTAGGGTTGGTGCTCTATCTGCTGGACCACCCAGTGTTTGCCAAAATACAATAAAACATAGATATTACATTTTATAACTAAGTCAATATGTGGCTAAAGGGATCCTCATGTAATGATCAATGACCCCTTTTCTATTTGAGTTGGATCCATTATAATAGATGATCTTTAAGAGCCCTTTCACAAACAACAAATCACAGGAACAATCCATAATTTTTTCCAAGAGAAAGACAATAATGAAACAACATACCAAAATCTATGCAGCCGAAGCAGTTCTTAGGGCAAAATGTTACATCTTTAAATAGCTACATGAATAAAATAGAAAAAGAGGATATCACTGAATTGGGCATGCAACTAAAAAAGCTAGAAAGAGAACAAATTAAAAAGCCCCCAAATAAATACCAAATTAGAAATTCTGAGACTCCAATGAGAGATTAATAAATTTAAAACTAAAAACTACTGAAGTAATAACAAAACTAAAAATTGGTTTTATGAAAAAAACAACAAAATAGATAAACCTTTGGTTAATTTGATTAGAAAAATTCCATTTAAAAATATAGACAAAATAAAATATTTGGGTATCCATCTGCTAAGACAAACCCAAGAACTATATCAACACAACAACAAAACTCTTCTCAAACAAAGTCAGATCTAAACAATTGGAAGCATATCAATTGCTCATTGGTAAGTCAAGCTAATATAATAAAAATGACAATTCTGCCTAAATTGATCTATTTGTTCAGTGTCACACTGATCAATCTGATAAAAATTATTTTATAGAATCACAAAAAATAATAACAAAATTAATCTAGAAGAACAGGAGGTCAAGAATATTGAGGGAATTAATGAAAAAAAAAAGATACAAAGAAAGTGGATTAGCAGTATCAAACCTAAAGCTGTTATAAAGCAACAGTCATCACAACCATTTGGTACTGGCTAAGAAATAGAGTGGTGAATCAGTGGAACAAATTAGAAATACATTACACAATAATCAAAGTCTATAGTAATCTAGGATTTGATAAACCCCCAAACACAAATCTTCTGGAATAAGAACTCACTGTTTGACAAAAATTGCTGGGAAAACTTGAAAATAATATATCAGGAACTTAGCATAGACCTACATTTAATATTCCATTCCAAAATAAGGTCAAAATGTGTACACATTTGGGAATAAAGGATGATACCCTAAACAAATTAGGAAAGCAAGGGATAATTTACCTATCAGATCTTTGGAGAAGGGAGGATTACAGAACATTATGAAAAGGCAAAATGGACAACTTTTATTACATTCAGTTAAAAAGGTTTTACATAAATAAAACCAACAGAAGCAAGATTAAAAGGGAAATACAAAGCTGAGAAAAAATCTCTACAGCCAGTATTTCTGATAAAGTTCTCATTTCTAAAATACATAAAGAATTGTGTCAAATTTATAAGAATACAAGCCATTCCCCAATTGTTAAATGGCCAAAGGATAAGAACAATTTTCAGATGATGAAATTAAAGCCGTCTATAATCATATGAAAGAATGCTCTAAATCACACACTGTTGAATTAGAGAAGTGCAAATTAAAACAACTCAGAGATACCTCATATTTCTCAGATTAAGATGATGACAGGAAGAAAAAATGATACATGTTGGCAGAGATGTGGGAAAACTAGAACACTAATATGTTGTTGGTGGAGTTGTGAAATGATCCATCCATTCTGGAGAACAATCTGGAGCTTTGCCCAAAGGGCTATAAAACCATGCATACCTTTTGACCTAGCAATGCCACTACTGGTAACAAAGAATTGGAAAATTAATAGATACCATCAATTGGACAATGGCTGAATAATGTATGTTATATGATGGTAATAGAATATTATTATTCTATAAAAATGATGAACAAGATGATTTTAGAAAAGCCTGGGAAGATTTACACAAACTGATGCTGAGAGAAACAAGCAGAACCAGGACTACATGTACACAATAACAGCAAGAATGTGTGATGATCGACTATGAAAGACTAGGTTCTTCTTAGTGGTTCAGTGATTCAAAGCAATCCCAATAGATTTTGAACAGAAAATGCCATCTGCTTCTAGACAAAGAACTATGGAGATTGAATCTAAATTAACACATGCTATGTTCACTTCTTTTTTCTGTTTTTTTCCTCTTCCATATTTTTTCCTTTTCTGAATTTCCTCTCCCAACATTATTTATAAAGCAATGTGTAGTAAGATAAAAAAATAATTTTTAAAAAGTTCTTTCAGATTTAAATAGTTTTATTTTATGAACCCAGCAAAGAGGTGATACATTTAACTTTAGAGACCTTTATATACATATACAGACATATATATATATATATATATATATATATATATACATTTACATATATACATATATACACATAGCTTTAAGGTAGCATTTGTGTTCTCTCTAGGTGACAGAAAGATCATTATAATAGTTCTTTAATTCCAAATTGACCTTTGTCTAACTATGAAATTATCACTTTCCTATAAACGTAATTACTTTTTTTTATGAGATATTCGGGGCTAAGTGATTTGCCCAGAGCCACACAGCTATTGTCAAGTGTTTGAGATTGAAGTTGAACTCAGTTCTTCCTGACTCCAGTGCCAATGCTCTATCCAGTGCATCACCTAGCTGGACCTAACCTCTACTTTTAAAAAAAAGCTCATTATTTTCAAGAAGTTTTCTAGTCCATAATTATCTAGACCCAAAGCCTCCTCTTTCCCATTTGAGACTTCAGATGTTTCTCTAAAAATGTTGCCGTCAGAAATTACTACAATACTCCAGGTACAATATTGTCAGCATACATTTTAGTAGCAAAATCGCCTCCCTTGCTCTGAGTAGACTATTTCTGAAAGAAATCTAAGTTCTGGCTTTTACATTTATCCTTATGAATTTGAATCTTGTTAGTTCAAATCCTTGTTCTATCCTATAGAGATTCTTTTGAATTCTGATTCTGTCACTCAGCATATTCATTCTTTCTCCTAGCTTTATGTAGTATTTCTAGATTTGGTAAAGATGATTTTAGTATCTCCATCCAAGGAAAGAAACAAATATTGGAGGTATAACTTTATTATTATGAGGAATTCCTATATGAAAAAAAACCTGCCTCTACCAATGCAGATTAACACCTTTCCTGCAGTTTAACATACTGAGAGCATTGAGAAATTTAATGACTTACTTCAGATCACTCAGATGATATGTATCAAAGGCAGAACTTGGATCTTTCTGACTTTGAGACATTCTTTATCAGCTTTAATTCACTGATATATCATCACTATCTAAGCTGTTTAAAATTAATTCAATTTAAAATTGTTTAAAACCAACCAAGAGCAGAACACTAGACTCTTATGTTAGAAATAAATTTAAGAAATCCTACCAACCTATATTAAACTGAACATGTGGAGGCTCAAGTGTAGCAACACCAAATTGCCATAGTACATTCATTAGTCCCATTAGATCAAGATTTTTTTTTCAATATCCACTCTATATAGGGTCCCATTCCATACTAGAGTCACTAACCACCAGTTTGCAAACATTCTCCTAATTGGAATAGTTTCTCTTTCTTCTCCTTCTTATCTCCTTGAAGCTGTTGGTTGGTATAATGCAAAGAGTGATAAGTTTGGAGTCAGGAAGATGAGTTCAAATCTAGCTTAATAGCCAAGGGACATTAAGCAAGTCACTTCAGCTCAGTATGCCTTCTTTAATTATAAAATTTAGATAATAATAGCACATACCTTCTAGGTTTTTCATGAGGATCAATTGAGATAATATTTGTAAAACACTTAGCACAGTGTCTGGCACATAATAGATGTAATAAATGTTTATTTCCTTTCCTTCTCATGCCTTTGTTTTGTTCATTGCAGAAGAAAGGGAAAAGCAACATGCCCAACATATTTTCAACTTTAAGAAGATTTGTTGGCACTTCTTTTATTCTGTAGTTGGAGAATGAGAAAAATCCTGGATCTCAGAGATATGAAAAACATGGCTATTCACAGAGCTATCCCACTGGGGACCAAAAAAAAAAAAAAAAAGGAAAGCATTCTTCTTGTAGGGGCTTGAGAAGGAAGTTGTTGACATTGAGTGAGTGGTCTTTTCAAGCTGCCTTAAACTTTCTCATCTCCCTATCAGGTTGAGATAGATAGTACTCAAATGATAACACAAACTGCTACCATAAGGAGGAAGTGACAGTATTGCTATTGTAGAAATATGATTGAAGTTAGCTACAAAATTGGCACTGAAAGTGTTGTCAGAAGGTTTGTGAATACTGTTTTGTCCACAAAGAAAGAGTTTTAAATCTAAAAGAATGTTCCTTTTTGGATGGGGAAATATTGTTCCTGTCTCATTTCAGGAGCAAGATTCATCTTCAGATTTCTGACCTTCATCTTGCCCAACCAACACATGTGGGTCCAAAATTTCCCACACTGAATAAAGATAAACACAAGTCAGAGAGCAGATACCAAATATTTTGGGTTTTTTTCAATTTTTCTATTTGGATCACTTAGTCTCTGGACCTTTCTTGCCTGCCTGGATAATTTCATTAAATAATTGGGAAGAATTTCTTTTTAAAATTTTCAATAGTGTTTTATTTTTCTAAATACATGTAAAGATAGTTTTCAACATTCATTTTTATAATATTTGGTGTTCTATTTCTTTCTCCCTTCCTTACCTTTCTCTTCATGAAGACAGCAAATAATTTGATATTTTAACATATTTTCATATTTGTCATGTTGTAAAATAAAAATCAGACTAAAATGGGAAACATGAAAAGAAAAACAAACAAATAATCAAAAAGGTGAAAATATTATGCTTCAAGCCATATTCAGTCTCCATAGTTCTCTGTTTGGATGTGCATGATATTTTCCACTCCAAGTCTATGGAATTGCCTTAAAGCACTATGTTGTTGAGAAGAGCCTTGTCCATCACACTTGATCATCACATAATCTTCTTTTACTGTGTATTATGTCCTCCAGGTTCTTCTGCTTGCTTTACTCAGCACTAATTCATGTAAATCTTTCCAGGTTTTCTGAAATCAGCCTACTTATCATGTCTTATAGAACAACAATATTCCATTACATTCATATATCATAACTTATTCAAGCCATTTTCCAAATGATGGGCATTCACTAACTTTTTATTTCCTTGCTATTACAAAAAAAGTTGCTGCAAACATTTCTTTGCATTTGTGGGTCCTTTTCCCTCTTTTATGATCTTTTTAGGATAACAATCCAGTAATGATACTACTGGATCAAAGGGTACACACAGTTTTATAGACCCTTGAGGGCTATTTGAGTTCCAAATTGCTCTCCAGAATGGTTGGACCATTTCACAATTCCACTAACAATACATTAATGTCCCAGTTTTTCCACATCCACTCCAACATTATCATTATTCTTTCCTTTCATCTTTGCCATCTGATCATGTGGGGGTAATATCTTAAAGTTGTCTAAGTTTGTATTTCTCCAATCAAATGTTTTAGAGCATTTTTATATGACTGGAAATGACTGGAAAATCATCTGTTCATATCCTTTGATCACTTATTAATTGAGGAAAAACTTGTGTTCTTATATATTTGACTTAATTTTCTCTATATATTTAATAATGAGGACTCTATCAGAAAAACTTACTGGAAAAATTTCCCCCAGCTTTCTGCTTTCCTTCTAATTTTTGCTGCATTGGCTTTGTTTGTACAAGCCCTTTTTAATTTAATCAAAATTATCCATTTTTATATAAATGCGTATGCATATGTTGGATTAACTATATATTTCTATCATGTTTAACATATATTGGACAACCTGCCATTTAGGGAAGGAGGTAGGAGAAGAGGGAGAGGAAATTGAAACACAAGGTTTTACAAGGATTAATGTTGAAAAATTATCCATGCATGTTTTGAAAATAAAAAGCTTTAATGAAAAAAACATTTAAAAGAAATTTTAAAAAATTATCCATTTTGAGGTAAACTATCCTGTGTTCCTCCAATTTATTAATAATTTCATTCTTTATGCCTAGGTCATGAACCCATTTTGACCTTATCTTGGTGTACGGTGTTAAGTGTGGATCAATGCCTAGTTTCTGCCATATTATTTTCCAATTTTCCCAGCAATTTTTATCAAACAGTAAGTTCTTATCCCAAAAGCTGGGGTTTTGGGGTTTGTCAAAGACTAGGTTGCTATAGTTGTTGACTGCCAGTTGATAATATAGGTTTAGTCTGGTATGGGTAGGTCACCTCAGGAAGTCTTTATTAAGCAGCTACTACATGAAACAACCTGTGTTTGAGGTGAGGAATGTTAGGCTAAAAGGAAATAATCATTGAACTCAAGAATCTTGTGTTCTATAGAGAGACCCCCCCATATACACATATAAATATGAACAAGCTAATTATATTCAAAAAATCCCCAACACAAATACACAGTAATTTGAAGGGTAGAGATGGCAGCAGCAAGGGGTAACAGGTATATCAAAGAGAGGTATAGAGAATAGTAGAGGTTCTAAGGAGCAGAAATGAGAAAAGACTGGGCTCCATACACAGAGAATAGCTTGTACAAAAAAAAAAAAAAAATGAAGACAGGAAATAGAATGTCACATAGAGGAACAGTAAGACTGCCATATGCATATAGCTTAAAAAGGAATGAAGTATTATAGTATAAATGGGTTAGTTTGGAGCCAGGCTTCTGAATAGCTTCAAAGACCAATCAAAAGGGTTTGTTTGTGAGCTATTTAAGTTGGTGAGCAGATTGTCACATGATGTTCTATGTATTTTAGGAAGATTACTTTGGCAGTTGTGTGTAGTATAGAGACAGAAACCAACTTGGGGGGGTGTCTGGAAGTAATTTAGGGGAGATTTTGTGAGGTCTTGAACTGGGTGGGTGGGAGAGATTGACTTTGAATAGAGTTAAAAAGAAGGATGTAAGAGAAGTATAGGTAGAACTGACAAAACTTAACAGTTTATATTACTTGTTTACTCTTCACTACCTTTAATTGACATCTCTGTTTTTGACTAGTTTTTGACTCAAGAACAGTGGTATCTGCCAGATTTACTTGAGGATCTTTGCCCCAGTCTCTCCTCACTATCTCTTTGACACTCATTCCTCTGGGACATTTGTCTAAAGATCTAGATGATCCTTAAACTTTTAAAAATTCTTCTACTTCCCTTAGCTGCTAACTACCTTACCTATTTCTGAGTGATAGCAATTGCCAAAAAGTCAACTTCTTATCGCTTTAACACATAGAGACACAGAGATACACACACCTACACTTCCCACTATCTATCTACAGAAGAATCTTCCCAGGATATCAGAAATAATCACAACCGATTATTTCACAAAGTAATCAGCTGTCTAAGCAATATTTCAAGAAATAATATTTCACCATATTCCACTTACCTGTTCCCACTTGTTTCCATACCTGTTCACAGTACTCCTGTGTCATGTTCTATAGATTCTTACAATGTTCTAATAATATCCTGGCTCAAATACAGGAACAGTGGAGCCCTCTATCATTTACAGGATGATGTTTTTATTAAGTGGGACCCTAAAGACATATTTACTTAATCAAAAATAGTTTATAACTCAGCTTTAATGTTCCCAGAGAGTTCAAAGATGTAAAATATTATGTACTTTTAGAACCAGCTCTATCTGTTCAGAGAAGTCAAGTGTGTAATCCATAACTATCTATTTAATCTATGTTGAGATCTTTGTTGGATCATGCCTTAAATATATTTTCTTGTTCTCAGTGCTACAGGGTTGCTTTAAAAGAGGCAGAATGAAAGAAATTGTACTGTACATGCCTTTGGAATGTCAGCTCATTCAAGAAAGTGGATTCAGGTCATATGATGCTGAGTATGAGGCCAGTCAGTACCTTCACTTAATAATAAATCCTACAATTTAGAACCCTGCTGTTTGTTCTGGGATTGCATGCTGTATTATAACAGTACCTAAAAGGTATCATTCCCTAAAAGACCTTCAAAGTTAACTATTAGATCCACCTTTGGAAGGACAAATATGTTAGGATATAATGGAATGGGTTGAGCAAATCAGTCACTCATCTGTTCTTGCTTGTGTCCACTATATCTATCTGAGAGATGGATGACTAGGTTTAGAATTTCAGTTAGAGTCAATGGGACAGTCTTTCTTTGTACCAAGCTACCTGCCTTCTCTCTGTAATTTAAGTTAAGGTAATGATTGTCTCCTTTGCCCCATGTTCAAACTAACTAAAGAGATCTTTAAAGAATGCATACCCCATGAGTCTCACCTGTTTCTGGCACTCACGAAATATTAGTTTGAAGATATAAATCTGGTCTAAACTATATCAAAACTCAAAGTAAGAGAAAGCAAAGATTATTGTGGATGACTAGTGTGGACAGTAACTAATTGTTTCTTTTGCTGCTTCGTTTTTATCTAAAAGGACTCAGATTCTATCTGATTACTTTATAAGGTCCTCATGAATCCACTGTAGAATACTTATGGATAATTTTACCTTATGCATTGTTTTCCTTCATTTGTTTCTCATATAGGTTTACTTTGTCCAAAGGTTAAGTTAAAGCATTGTTTTTCTTTTTATTGTCTTTTGATCTTTGTCAAAAGACATAGATGAGAGAATAGATAACATGCTTATCAAATTTGTGGATGACTTCCATTTGAAAAGGAAAGCTAAGATGGTAGATAGAAGACTAGGATTCCAGAAAGATGTTGCCAATTTGAAATGCTTGGGGATGTTTGTAAAAGATACTATTTAAGAGGGATAAATATGAAGTCTGATATTTGGTTTCAAAAATCATTAACACAGGTAGATCATGAGACAAACTTGATTTAATGAAGACTTAGTTTAAAAAAATACTTAGAAAGTAGGTGGAGGGAGATGAACTACAAATTCAGTATGAGTCTGTAGTTTAATATTCAATAATGTGATCTTTGGCTACTTATGTGACATATCTAAATTGAAAGAGGGGGAAAGTTCCATTTGACTATTCTGATATAAACAAATTTGTAACATGTTTTCAGTTCTGTGGATCTTTTTTAGGAAGCAAATTGACAAATTAGAGGTTACCTAAAGAAAGACAATTAAAAGCATGACAAGGCTTAAAAACTATATTGGATTATGATCATTTGAAAGACTTTGGGAGGGTTAACCTGGAGAGAATATAACTAAATGAGCACATAATTTTTGTTTTAAAGTAGTAGAGATATTGTGTGGAAAAATGAATATTGTTGCTGTTTAGTAGTTTTAGTTACATACAACTTTTTGTGACCTCCATTTGGCATTTTCTTGGCAAAGATATTGGAGTGGTATGCCATTTCATGTGATATTGCTTGCTTCAGTTCCTCATATGTAAAATAAGGTAGAAGGATTACATTTTATTATTATATTATCACTTTATGTATTAGTATTTTTCAGTTGTCTCAGCTTTGTCCAACTCTTTGTGACACCATTTGGGGTTTTGTTGGTAGAGATTCTAGAATGACATCATTTTTTTTACTCCCTCTCATTTTGCTGATTAGGAAACTGAGGCAAATAGGGTTAAGTAACTTGTCCAGTGTCACACAAATAAGTGTCATTGACCATTAAGAGAGACAAGTCTTCCTGACTCCAGACCCAGTGCTTATCATGTGTGTGTGTGTGTGTGTGTGTGTGTGTGTATGTGTGATATTAATATTGTTTTCTGGGTCTGGGAGGGTGGAACTAAAATTGTATGTGAAGTTCATGAAAGCCACAGGGAGACAAATTTTAGCTTAGTATTAGAAAAAACTTCAGGACAATTAGAATTACACAAAAATAGAATTGATTGTCTCTGGAGGGAGCAAATTTCCTGACATTTGCTGCATTAGGCCATACTCAAGTGAAGTGAATGATCATTTGACAGGATTGTTGTATGGAGATGGACTAGAAGAGGCCCTTTCAGCTATGGAATTCTGTAATTCTTTGAACTCATTTTCTTTCTGTAGGTAAAAATTTCATAACAGCTTACACACACACAAACACACACACACCAATGATAACAGAAAGATGGAAGAAAAAAGGAAAAGAAGAAAGGAAAGAAAGAAGAAAGGGAGAGAGAAAAAGAAAAGTAGGAAGAAAGAATGAGAGAAAGAAACAAAGAAAGAGAAAGAAAGAAAAAGAAGAAAAGAAAGAAAACAACTTTGATTTAAGCCTGAGATATTTTGTTCTAACAAAGAAACAAAACAAAACAAAACAAAAAACACATTAATCAAGTCCTGTCAGTGTGCAGGTGTTTCTCAAGTTACATTACATATATTGTGTGTGTAACCTTCTCAGCCCTAGGGCTGTTCCCACCCTCTTTAACCCTCCCATTTGTTTTTGTATTTCTCCCAAATTATGAAGAGTACCTAAATTGAATAGATGCATCAACAAACCAAAGGCTGTTGTTAGTGAAGGTGATTAGTTCTTCCAGAGACAGATTAGAGGTAAAGAAAAACATGTATCTTACATGTTACCCATTTCTTAACAAAGATACAATTAAATCATTCTTCTAGTGGTTAGATTATCCTCTTTGGAAAGATAATACAGTATGCATTTTCTCACCAGTTTGCTTTTTGTTTTATGGGGTCTAGATTTAAGTAGCAGACTGATAAGTCTTATGATTCCCACCATCTAAATAATTTAATGTGAAATCACATAAATAAAATGTAATCACTGAACCTAATTGTTTATATTTTAGAGTAATTGTAGCTTTTTAAATTAGTATAATAATACTTAGAATAATTGAACAATGTAATTGCATGAGGTGCTGGTGTATTCACAGTCATGCTGGGTACTGTGATGATACTGTGATTAGTTTTTAATTTATTTGTTTTTTTTTTTTTCAATTTCTTTTTCACAGTAGAAAAGGCTATGGAAAGTGGACACACATACAAAGTTACCAAGTGACTAACTCATAAGGATTGTAAATGTCTATTCTTCCATAAGACATTTTGAGAATGGCTGCTCTGAAACAGAGACAGTTTTCAATTAACTTTTTTAAAATTTCCAAATAAAGTTCTTATTTCTTTTCTCTGCTTTTAATTCTAAAATAATCAGTATCAATCTCCAGATGCTCTAGAATAGGAGCTGTTTTATTGTAGTAAAAAGGTGCTTTCTGTTAAAAAAAAAATTCATACTGTTTATAAAGAATGAAAAATATTTTTAAAGAGAAATAAATATTTATTGTGCCATAAGCATATGGATAATGTGTGGCATTTTCAGTAAGATCATAAGCATTTCATAGGTGTGAAACAAGTATATAAGATGACTTCTTTTAAGTAGTAAATATAATTAAAATTCTGGTACAATGTAATCTCCTTTAGAGCAGACACTCCACTTTTGCTATAATTCCAGGATTTATAAATCTTCACAAATATTAATCAAACTCTATATTTGAAAATATGAATTTGTGAAAAGAGATAAATTAAAGAATTTCTTTGCACATGTTATAGACCTTTTGAAATGATTTTTTTATTAGTTGATAACCTACCCATACTTCTATTAAGCTCATATGTTATGATCTCCAGATCATAATTCATATTTCGATGTACTCCTCTGATGGACATAAAATATTTTTATTGTAGTCTTTGTTTAATAATGCCTTTATTTATGAATCTATCTCATCTTTATATTTCTGGTAACAATTTTGAGAGAGAGAAGAGAAACAGAGACAGAAAGAGACAGAGACAGACACACATACATTACACACACACAGTCAGAGAAAAACAATAATTACAACAATAACAAAAACAACCCTGTAAAACTAATCAAAACATTGACTGCATCTGACTAGGTAATATTCCACATCTATAGCTCCCTTTTTTTTTGTAATAAAGGAGGAAGGTCAGTTTTATTAACTGTTCTCCAGGGCTATCTTGGTCATAATTACCCAGTGCTCAGTTTCATTTTTTTGGTTCCTTTCTATTTAAATTATTATGGTCATTGCATATTGTTTTCCTGATATTTTTTGCTTTACTTTGAATCAATTCATATGAGATAAATTCTCTGACTTTTTTTCATTGGTCTTACAGCATAGTTGTATTCCATTGTGTTCATGTACCGTGATTTATTTATCCTTCCTCAATTTATGGGCAACTACTTTGTTTCCAGTTCTTTGTTACTACAAAAGTACTATTTGGAACTGTATAATAAGTATATATATATGTGTGTATACACATATACATATATGTGTCCATATACCTCTGTCTATCTGTATGTATGTATTTATTTCAGAAATTAAAGCATAATATAAAGACAAGATATAAAGCAAAATATAAAGAGAGATTATAATCTCTCTCTTTCTGTATATCTCTGTCTCTCTATCTGTCTCTCTGTCTCTGTCTCTATCTCAGTCTCTTTCTGTCTCTGTTTCTATATCTCTCTGTGTCTGTGTCTGTCTCTGTCTATCTCTCTCTGTCTCTGCTTTTTTCTCCCCCCCTCTCTGATTTTCCTTTCCTTTCTCTCTCTTTCCTTCCTTCCTTTCTACATCAACATTTCTTTGGATTATATTTACTTGTATTTAAGTTGTTTCTCTTTAGTAGAGGCAAAATTTTGAGAAATAAGGAATGCTTCATTTTGGTTTTTGTGTGCCCATATCTTACCATATTTTCTTGCATATAGTAAGCACTTTTATAATGTTGTTATTTAGTAAGAACCTATTATGTAATGTAAACTATGCTAGGCTCTAGAAAATACAATGACCAAATGAAAAAGCAGCCCTTATATTACAGAGTTTAGCATATTTCTAGAAGGATACAATGGGTAATCAGGATATTAATAATAATTGGAAGACAAGGAAGAGAACTATAACAACTAAAGGAATAAGAAAAGGCTATCGAAAGAAGCCTTTAAAACATAATATGAGCTCATTCTTTAATAATGACGTTAATGAAATAGAAACTGAGTTTAATTGACAAAACTTTGGTAAAATAAATAAACACAAAAAATAATCCTGTGGATCTTGAGAAACTGGATGTTGATACTGATAAAAAATATTTGTTCATAACTCATAGTTTCATTTTTAAAAGAATTTTAAAAAGTAGCCAATGATTTCTTTGAAATAACAAACTTTTTTTTTAAATTGGAAAATAAAATGAGGAAAATGATACCTTACTAGATCTGTTGTATAGGGGATTATTTTCAAGTATGTTTTGAACTACATAGTCATACAACTTTCAACTTTCCAATTCTAAAATTCAGATTTTTTTCATTCTATGAAGAGTATGGAGAATCAGTCAAGAATAAGAAGTCTGTGCTGAAAGTAAAATAAAATGATAAAACCCCCAAAATCCCTATTGCTAAACACACACACACATATGAACACATGCACACATAGATCGTTAAAAAAAAAAAAAAAAAACCTTCAAAAAAGTTTGTAGAGGTTAAACTGCAAGTGGTCTTATGGACTCTTACTTACATGGGTGTGTACTTTCCCAAAGGAAACCCATAAAGTTGGTGATTGATCTCATAATTTTTAAATCCTGTGAGCCTGACAACCAATTACAAGGTTCTTAATCACTACTTTGCTAAGCACATTGGGTGTGTTCATGCTTTCTATGAGCCATAATTATCTTGTCTCATTATTTGACAGCATATTGTGTAAAAACTTCCACTGTGGGAATTTGAACATGGAACTCAATGCTTTTGGCTTCATGGTAAAATCTGGCTATATTTTTCTCCTTAAAAATGACATGACTTTCAATATTATCTACTATCTCAATGAATGGGGAATGCCCACACAAAAGTAACTCAGAAATCCTTTTCTTTAGAGAAAGGTCATGCTTAATGTCTCGTGAGGAGCATATTTCAAGTAGCATTTTTAATAGTACCATGCCTTTTATGTATTAAACATTTGAAGATTTATTCTGTCCCTTTTCTTGGCATAATTTATAAGGTTTAAAGAGGTTGTGCAAAACATGTGATACAACAATTGTTTATTTGAACCCTAGAAAATCCTGCATGTGATTGGCAGCTTACAATTAAATAACATGTGATCCTCAGATCAGTTTTCTCCCTAAGGAAAGTAGCTGCTTATTTTACTGCCAAAAATGAACTCCAATTTTCAGGTATTCCTCCTAATATAAACAGGTACCAGCCCAAATACACGCATATCAAAGATTTATAAAGAGCTTCTAGAATTTTGAGCATCCGTTATGATAGTGAATTACAAAAAAATAGAAAAAAAAAAAAAACCAAACAGCTATCCAAGAAGGAAGAACTTCGGGAGTGATCGACTTGGGAAAAAAATTTCATGATGGAATTGGTCTCTCTTAGAGATAACTACTAAGCAAAAAGAAAATCAAATTAGTGAATTATTTTAGGAACTAATACTGTACCATCACTTTTTATAACAGTGATTGAGCTATTCTTCCATTTTAAATATAGCCACATGGGAAAGCACATTGTTTTAGACTATTAGAATATTGAATTATTGTTAAGACATGTTATTTATATATTGAACTTTTTCTTGTATTTGTTATGTCATATCTATTTTAGTCTGCTCTCTCTGTCTCTGTCTCTGTCTCTCTTTCTTTCTCTCATTTAGTCTTTCTTTCTCTCACTTTCTCTCTGTCTGTCACTGTCTCTGTCTTTGTCTCTCTCACATTCCCTCCCTCTTCAGTTCAAATTCAATTTAAAAGCAACCTCCATCATAATCTTCTGTCATCCACTTAGTTGATGGTACTTTTTCTGTTTTCAATTCCTGTTTAAAATGCATTAATTATAATATTGTTATTAAGCTGTTGGACTAGTAACCATACTTTGGCTTGGTGGGAAAGAGCACATAGTTAGCTATTATTAATGGACACACAGCACGAACAACTTCTGATTGGTATTGGCATGTTCTCAGGTCTGGGGGTTGTGCCAAAGAGAATTAATGTTAGAGCCAAGAAAACCTAACCAGTATTTGATCAATAAGGAAAAAGGAGAGATGGATTCTGGGCCTTTTCAAGGCAGCCTTTTTGGCACAGACCCTTCTTACAAGGACACAAAGGCCAACCTGGAGATAATAGTAAGTCTTCCTATATACTTAACTGGCATTGACCTTTTTCCAAGAGAGAGCAAGCATTCATTATATCTCTATAAAGATGTACCCTTAAGAAAGTTAGAAGCTATCTTTACTCTTTGAGTAATGCATAAAATACATAGTTTTTTCCTCATTTAGTCACTCATCCTGTTTAGGGTAGCCTCAAGTTATGGCTATACAAATGGACCATCCAGGAATCACTGGCCATTCATCTCCTTTAGCAAAGAAACAGAAAAATATGTTCCTCTATTCCTAGTCATAGAACCTATGACCAGCTATGTGGAAGATGCCTTAGTCTAATAGATTAGGGGTTTCCCCTAATCACATATACATGCATGTATATATGGGTGTATGTATGTATTCGTATATACTGATCTATGTTTTGTTTTCCACCAGTAGACCAGAAGTTTGTGAGGACAAGGAATTTTTAATAAGCAATTACCATTGTATTCCTCACCTTGAATAGAACCCTCAAATTGAAGCTTAATAAATGCTTATTGAATTGAATTGAATTGGTCACAAGTTACTTATTTAAAAAGATGTAGATAGTGAGAATAAAAGAGTAAATAAACTAAATTTTATTTACTTGTATTTGTAGGCTTCATTATATCTTAGGTGATGTCTATATTCTCCACAGCTATTTGAAAGTAATTTAAGTTGTATGCAAATTATTATTTTTTAAAGATTCCAACTATTTAAAAAAATGGTTAATTCTCTAAATTCAAACTTTTAAAAAGGCTATAAGAAAGATCCTAATGCCCCTAATTAGGGCAGCTATATGACACAGTAGATAGAGCACCAGCCCTGAAGTCAGGAGGACCTGAGTTCAAATGTGACCTCAGACACTTAACACTTCCTAGCTGTGTGACCCTATGCAAGTCACTTAACTCCAATTGCCTCAGGGAGAAAAAAAAAGCTTAACGAATGAATCAGGTAAGAGTCGGTTTATTAGGTATTACTCTAGTGAGTCCTTTTGACCAAAGTTTCTATTTAAAAACCTTCTTTTTCATTTTTGTTTGTATGGGGACTTTTGTGTGTGTGTGTGTGTGTGTGTGTTTTTTGGTTTGTTTTGTTTTTACCAGGGCACTAAATGGTTTGTAAGGATGATATGAAATATCTAGGCAGGAGAGTTGCATTAAGGTTTGGGACATTCTCGGAGTCCCTATACTAACTATAAGGAAAATTAGCTTTCCTTTATTTCAAGATGTTTTAATCAAACCCACTGATATCCAGAGAATATAAAAAAGCATTCCAGGGAATCAAAAGTTTAATCCTTGGGGAATTGGAATTTAGATTATAGAGAGTCTGAGGAGGCTGTCCTTAATTACTTTTGAATCCAAACTCAGAGTAATTAGTGTTAGTTTGTTGTGTGTATGATGGGTGATGGTGAGGAGTGAGGATGGTACAGAGGAGGATAGATGAGGAGAGAGGATGATGGTCTTTGTTTGCCTATAGCTACAAACAACCTTTTTCCACTTCAGCTTAATGGAAGATATGAGAAATAGATTTTAGATTGCAAGTTCAGCAAAAATGGCAAAAGAAGTCCAAACCCTTAATTCTTAGGGATCATGGTCAGGATACTTTAATGACCTGTGCCAGGTATAGAATGTTACTGAGAACTGTTTTAAGAGGGATGCTTAGAGCTTCACTTCTAAAGCATTTTTCTTTGTTTTTTCTTCCAACTAATTGCCTATCCTATTTCTTTCTTTGCCTTCTAGAGTATTGGCAGAGACAGAATGCTAGTTTTGGAATAAGAAGACCTGTATTAGAATCCTGCCTCAGATACTTAATACCCCAGTGACTGTTGGTAAATCATTTAATCTTTATTGGTGTCAATTTTCTCAGAATGAGGGAGTAATGAATTCACTTCTCTGCTCCTCAATTTTTCTTGTCTCTAAAACATAGGTTTTTGGACCAGGCTAACTCAACAATCCTTGCAATCCCTAAATCTATGAATCCTACAATTCAAATAAGTTAAAAATGCCAAAAGGCATTTGGAGATCAAACAGTAGTCTGATTGGGCAACACAGGGCTAGCTAGCCACATGATCTCTGATATATTTTCAATAGGAAAATAAGCTAACTTAATCTAACTTTTAAAATATAGTTACAATTCTAGATGTCAAAAGTTTTGGTTCAGTGATAGAGAACATCTGGACAATTGGTTGAATTTTTCACTTTTCATCCTGATGTTTTATTCTCTGGTAGACAAGGCCAAAACATGTGGATGCACCATGTTGTGATTGAAAACTATCCCACACCTACAAAATGAGGAGTTAACATTTTTATGGGGGGAAATGTGTTACATTAATGTATCTATTAAGTTTACATTTAATTAAGTGAATACTTTTCACAGACAAAATGTGAACAGAGATCCAACTGCTCATGTTCAACATGACATTTTAAAATGTTAACTAGCTTAACTTTAAACTGCTTTTTAAAATTCAGTAAAGCATTGACTCTGAAAATTATTTATGTGCCAAGTCAGTTTCAAATTCAACTATTTTTGTCAAAAGGCCATAAGATGTTTTTGACACCAAGAAACTATGTTTTTATTGGTTTATTTAACTAAAAACAGGTGAAGAATTTCCCTTACATCTTGCCAAAAACAAAACAAAACAAAAGCACCTCCAGTCAAATTCAGAGCCTGGAAAATTTGTAATTTCTGGAAAATCATTATATGGTGGTGAAGCAAATGTGAAGTTGTTTTTAAACCTTTATTGATGCACACTAAACTATATGTTAGTATCTAAAAAGCCAAATCAACTATTAACTAGAAAAGGGAAAAATAAGGAGCAAATTTACAAATTGGGGATTCTCTTTACAACTCTATTAAGGAGGATAATACTTTGTTATCTTAAATAATCGGACAATGCTGTGTTAGATTAAAACCTCCTGTCTTAAATATAATACTCTGTTTTTTTTTTTTTTGGTATGTGTTTTGAATGCTGTTTTTGGATTCTAGATCCCTTCTTTACATTAAATAGATGAAATTCAAGCTTATTTATGAAATTAAAATATATTAACAATTACTTATGTTAACAATTAATTGGCTTTAATAAGAAGAGAAACCATATTTTTAAAATCTTGGCCATTAAAACAGACAAATAAAGAATACTATGTTAGCTAATTTTTTTTAATAGCTGTGAACATTATTCACTTCTTAGTCATTACCTCTTGCAAGTGTGCATGTATAAAAGTACAGTGAAACTGGCATATATTAACATGAATTAAAAAGGGCACTCAAAAAGTAACATTAAGTTAAATTACTTTTAAGGAAAATTCAGTTGTAAAGGCTTAAAGTCCTAAATCATTAGATGTTTAGATAAATGTATGTATTTTTTTCATTTTTTAAATTATGTTTTTATTTACAAAACATATGATTGGGTAATTTTTCAATATTGACCCTTGAAAAACCTTCTGTTTCAACTTTTCCCCTCCTTCCCCCCACCCCTCCCCTAGATGGCAGGTATAAATATGTATACATATTTATACAGTTATCTTATTACACAAGAAAATTGGATCTAGAAAGAAAGGGAAAAAAGAATCTGAGAGGGGAAACAAAAATGCAAGCACATAATAACAGAAAGAGTAGAAATGCTATGTTGTAGTCCACACTCATTTCCCATAGTTCTCTCTCTGGGTGTAGCTGATCTCTTCATAACTGAACAATTGGAACTGGTTTGAATCATCTCATTGTTGAAAAGAGCCACATCCCAAAGTTGATCATCATATAATCTTTTGCTGCCATATATAATGATCACCTGGTTCTGCTTATTTGACTTAGCATCAATTCATGTAAGTCTCTCCAAGCCTCTCTGAAATCATCCTGCTGATCATTTCTTACAGAACAATAATATTCCATAACATTAATATACCACAATTTATTCAGCCATTCTCCAATTGATGGGCATCCATTCAATTTCCAGTTTCTTGCCACTACAAAAAGGGCTGCCACAAACATTGTTTGCACATGTGGGTCCCTTTCCCTTCTTTAAGTTCTCTTTGGCATATAAGGCCAGTAGTAACACTGTTGGAACAAAGGGTATGCACAGTTTGATAACTTTTTGAGCATAGTTCCAAACTGGTCTCCAGAATAGTTGGATTCGTTCACAATTCCACTAACAATGTATCAGTGTCCCAGTTTTCCCACATCCCCTCCAACATTTGTCATTACCTTTTCCTGATGTATAGTGGTATCTGAGAGTTGCATTTCTCTGATCAATAATGATTTGGAGCACTTTTGCATATGGCTAGAAATAGTTTCAATTTCTTTATTTGAACATTGTCTGTTCGTATCCTTTGACCATCTATCCACTGGAGAATGGTTTGATTTCTTATAAATTTGAGTCAATTCTCTATATATTTTGGAAATGAGGCTTTTACAAGAACTTTTGACTGTAAAAATGTTTTCCCAGTTTATTGCTTCCCTTCTAATCTTGTCTGCATTAGTTTTGTTCATACAAAAACTTTTTAACTTAATATAATAAAAATTTTCCATTTTGCAATCAATAATGGCTCTAGTACTTCTTTAGTGACAAATTCCTTCCTCCTCCACGGGTCTGAGAAGTAAATTCTCCTATGTTCTTCTAATTTATTTATAATCTCATTCTCTATGTCTAGATCATGAGCCCATTTTGACCTTATGGTATACGGTGTTAGATGTGGGTCAATGCCTCACTTCTGCCAAACTAGTTTCCAATTTTCCCAGCAATTTTTGTCAAATAATGAATTCTTGTCACAAAAGCTGGGGTCTTTGGGTTTGTCAAACACTAGATTGCTATAGCTATTGGCTATTTTGTCTTGTGAACCTAACCTATTCCACTGATCAACTATTCTATTTCTTAGTACCAAATGGTTTTGATGACTGCTGCTTTATAATATGCTTTTAGATCTGGTACAGCTAGGCCACCTGATGAATGTATGTATAATATAAAATACATATGTATCTCTAATCAAGATTATAACATGTAGAACTGGTAGATGAGAAGAGGATGAGATGTATGGGAATTCATATAACATTCACATAAATTCTGAGAATCAGAATTCATTCATTTGATAAATATTTACTGAGCACTCAGTGTAATATTATATCTGAATGTTTAGGTTTATACAAAAATAGACACAAAAGTCACTATATGTGTCTTCTGATAATTTGCAAATTAGTTGGGGAATACATTATACCCTGTACTTAAGAAAGTAGTCCCACTAATGCAACTTAAAATTTGGTTTGGGAATAAGGGCAGAGTCTGGACATAGGGGAAGGGAAGTTAAGTGTCACAGTGGACAGAGTTCCAGAGTCAAGAAGAGTCATTTTCCCAAGTTCAAATCTGGCCTCAGACTTTTATTAGCTGTGAGACTTTAGGCAAGTCATTTAACTCTGCCCCAGTTTCTTCATCTGTAATCTAAACTGGAGAAGGAAATGAAAAATGACTACAATATCTCTGCCAAGAAAACCCCCAAATGGGATCATGAAGAGTCAGATATGACTAAAATGATTGAATAACAATTGGCCATGTAAAGTCTAACCCTTGGATTTTAGAAATTCCTTGCTTAGGATCCAGTTAGTATTTTCATCTCTTTCTTAGAAAATCACCTTATATAATCTCTAATATTAAATGTCATTTAAAAGATTTGTTTTTTTCTTCCTAATCAAAAATTCTCTTACTTCTCTCCATCAGGTTCCCCCAAGAAATATAACCCTAAGATTCATATCATAAAGATGCATGACAGTTCATTTGTGTAAAGAAACACTTTTTTGGGGGATCATCCCCATCTCATTTAAAAGAAAAAGAAAAAAACACTATTATTTTTCCACTTTATATTGCTTTCTAACATTTGTGTTTCCTGACAAACCATATTATATGATCTGGTGTTAGATTGTGAGATTCTGTCCTTTCTCAATTCAAAATTCAAGTTTTTCAAAGATTATTATCACAGCACTACCTAAATGATAAATGAATAAAGAAATATTATGGGTGAACAACTTTAATAACTATATAGCTCTGATTTTGGGAGAAAATACATGCTAATTATTCTCTGTCCTAGTTTTTCAGTGCTATTACAGCATTAACCTTGACAATGCATTAACATTTGACCTTCTGAACAAAAACAATTTTATATTGCTACTATCATAGACCAGGATTGCCAAGTAAAGCAGCCCAATTGTTAGCCCTTTGCAAAATGTTCTAGAACCTTAGCGTTTAAGGAATTCCCTTCTGCTCTTCTACCACCACCTTTCATGACACCAAATTGAGGGTTACCTCACCATGGACCACTCCTACTTGTAATCAATGCTGTCCCTACTGAATCAGTCTTTTGAAGTGTTTTTTATTTATTTATTTGCCTTGAGATTCCAAGTCTTTGAAGGTGTAGAAATGCTGGGTGTAGGTTAAGATTTAGGAGAAAACAGGTGATGTCTTTGTTGTAAATATGTCAGGCAAGATATTCTTTCTCCCTATAGTATCAGAGTGACTCAATAACTTCCTGAGATTGCAGATGAACCACTTTATCACTTCTTCCCTTCCTCTGAATAGATAAAGATTGCTATTTCTGTGCATAGGATTCTTAAATTCATATGGCCATCCCCAACACAATTTGAGTCTGAGATTTCTAAATGGTAACTGCTTTTAATATGACCCAGATTGAATTAGTCATCTTCCCACCAAATCTAACATTCTCTTGATTTCTTTAGTTACACTATGTGCTAGGCACTGCAGTGAGAATTGGAGACAGAAAGAAAGGTTAAAAACAGTCATTGTCCTCAAGAAATTCCCATTCTTATGCGAGTTACACCATATAAGCATATTTAAGATCTATACTGAGTATATTGTAAATAACTTCAGAGGAGAAGACAGAAGTAGGTGAAAGGTTTGAAAACAGGCCTTCTGCAGAAGATGGGATATGAACTGAATTTGAAAGTAAGCCACAGAATCCAAATAGATGTAGAGAAATTGAGTGACACAGGTATAATTACTGTCTTTTAAATATATTGTCCCATTCATGTACAATGCTGAGGACAGAAAAAAGATAATTTTGCATAAAGATAAAGAGACAAATTAATTGTTAAAGGACAAATCACTGCTGTTATAAATAAATACTTTAATAACTAAAAGGAATCATAAAATAGCTTTTTTCTAATAAAAGCTGTTATGCAACTTTCAGATAGTTTGTTTTTTGATAGAGTTAAGGAGTCTAAGACATATCACAAGAATTGTAGTATACACACATATACTGCAATTCATTTTTGTATACATATACATACATATACATATATACATTTATGTTAAATATATATTTATATATATAAATAAAACATACACACACATATATATACATTTGTATATATATACATAAAAACCACCATTTATTTTTGTATATAAACATTATAATGCACATTTATACATAATTGTATGTGTCTATATATAATATATACATATTTAAATAATCTTGTGAACAAAATAGGCTCATATCTCATATATTAATGAAGTAAAGAGATCAGAGGATTGACTTTTAATTTTTACTTAGTAAAAATATGAGTATTAAGAACCATTTCAAGGAACAGAATAGGTTGGAAAACCTTACCAAGAAAGACTTATTGCTCCTAAGGTCATTTACAAAAACAGAGGGCCAGAAAGCAGCCTGTGGGAACTAGAAGAAAGGAACTGGTAGCCAGGGCAGTCAGCTATCTGAAGGCAGAAAGGAAAAATAAATAAAATAAAACAACTGGGTCCCTCAGCAGCTTTGCTCTATAAGAAGAGCTAGTTTTCCTTGCCCAGAGAATCAACAGGCATTGTTTGTTGTGATCTTTGCTCTGTATGACGTAGTATGTTGAATTAATAACTGCCTGGGCTTGTCTGTATAGCCCAGAGAGAGCCAACATGATGAGATTTACAGTTCTTTGTGGTAAGGGGAACTGCTATTCACACTGAGGTAACACATTTCAAATACCCTTTGAAGAGTCACTATGAGTTTAGAGAGTTTGTAAATGTTATATTCAAGTACAGAAGAGAAGAGGATTTGTCTAACTGGAGGGTGATGAACACCAATAGAATGCTGGAAAGAAGCAGTTTCATGTGACACAGATATTCCTGAATTGGAGTACTGGCATTAAAGCCTGAAGTCCAGACTTTTATATTAACAAGAACACATGGATTATTTTCCTTAATGGGTTTTCCAGCACGTTCCTGTAAATGTGTCTTCTCGACAGATACTGGGTACATTGGTGGGAAAGAATGATGCAGGTTTGTGTGGATCATGATGTATTTATTATTTATTTATAATTATTTCATGTATACATATATAGATATGTGTATATATAATACCCATTATCTATTTATATATATTATAGTTATAAATATTTATAAATTTGTATTTATTATTCATATACTTGCTTAATATTTCAGTACTCTGTTATAATATATTTTTTTATTTCATTTGACTTATTGCTAAGTAAATAGGTATGTTCAGTATCTAAAAGCATATTATTGTAAGTGGCTTATTATATAAATGCAACTGCATTGTGGAGGTACAAGAGCTAGAGTAGTAAATAGGGGAAGTATATGTTCTCCCTATAACAATAGCCCTACCTCCCACTAATACTAAGACCACTTGGTCTTAGTATTTCTGTGGGAACCTCAAACAGCCAATGTGTGAACAGTTTAGAGTGAACCATCCAGTCCAGACAGTGAGAAGGTATCAACTGTGTGAAAGGTAACCATCATTATAATGGTTTTATATTGTATTATATACATATATATACATACATATATATCTGTATATTTATATATATTTATAATATATATATTATTTTATATATTTTTATTTTATATTATATTATATTTACGTATATATATATCCCCCAAGCACACTTGTTCTATAGTAGAAACTACACACACACATACACACACACACATACACACACACATGCACGCACACGTGCCATCTGCATTGTATTAGATAGGGTAAAGTTACTGCAAAGGGACAAAAATGGGAGATATGATCTCATGTGTGAAGAACAGTTTGAAGAATGCCAGCAGAATTGAAAAGAGTATGGAGGGAAATAAAACATAAGTAGACTGAAAAGGTAGGAAATGACCAGATTATGAGATGCCTTAAATTAGAAATAAACCTTTGAAAATGATCCTAGTAGAGTTTATAGAATGGAGGGGGTCATGGTCAGACCTTCATTTTTGGAAAATCACTTTAACAGATGACTGGAAGATGAATTAGAATGGAGAAAAGACTTGAGGCAAGGAGACTAATTATAAATCTTTTGGAGTGATCCAAGTGAGAGGTGTTGAAGGCCTTAACTTGGGTGGTGGTGGTGCAAATGGAGAGAAATGTGTGTCTATGAAAGATATTGTGAAGGTAGAAATAACAAGATAGAAATAACAAGATGTAGCAAGACATTGGATATGTAAGGATGAATAAGAATGACAACTTGAGGATGACTCTAAGATTAGAATCCTTAGTGACTAGAAGGGTTATAGTGCTCTTTAATATTAATAGGAAATTTCCATAGCAACAAAGATTAAGGAAAGATGTATCTTGGGAAGTAGATGCTTATGGAACATCAAGTCTGAAATTTCTGATGAACTTCTGGTGATAAAAGATTGGATTTCAGCATACAGACTAGAGCTGGAAATCTACATGGGAGAACCATCTTCATCAAAATCTTCATCAAGATTGAACCTGTAGGAGCTGGTGTGACCACTGATTCAGGAGCAAGTGGTTAGGAGTAAAATTAGCGAATAGTGGGGATAAAATAAAATAAATTTGGCAAAGTGTGCACATTGAAGGCATTCAAAAGGAGAAAATACTTTATTGCATGACTAAAATAATGAGATAGGGAAGGGAAGAGAAATAGTCAACATAGGAACAATGTTCTAGGAAGAAATAAAAAGGGCAAAGATAATGGAGTTTCTAATAAGTATAAAAAGAGAGTTGGGTCCATAAGGTATAGGGACATTTTATAAAAGATAATGATCAGATAAATAAAATTAGTCTGTGAACATAGAAGTGCAACACTTAAGAGTAAAAGAAAATTCAAAGGTAGAAGTGTCTCTGTTGTAACTGAGGTGAATTAGAGCAGGGCTTCTTAAACTTTTTCCACTTCTGATTTCTTTTTGTCTGAGAAATTTTTATATGATCCCATCTCAAATCTGAGTCAAGGGGTTTCTGGCAGCATTCGTGCACTTCCACTGCACTTCCCTTATGGGGTTCAGGCTCACATTTCTACTAACCTGGACTATCATCTTAAACTTCAAAGTGGACTCCATTTAACTCCTTCTTCAGGCCATTCTTCACACTGTTGACAAAGAAAACTTTTTTAAGGATCATTATGATCAAGCCAGTCTTCTTTGTAATATCATTTGTGGCTCTTTATTGCTTACGAAGCAAAGGATAATTGTCTAAGTTGGCATTTGAGGACTTTTACAAAACTTCTCAATTTTATCTCATACTAATAACCTTCATTTACTCTATATTGAAGACAGCATTCATCTCCCATGTTCATCCTGGCTTATTCTATGACACTACCTGAAATAAAACCCCTTCCTCATCAAGATGTTAATGGGCTTTCCTTCTATCACAGCCTACCTCAGACACAACTTCCATGAAGTCTTCTTTTATCTCCTCTTTCTTCCAGAAAAAAATAATCCTACCTCTCTCCCTTTTCCCATAAAACTCATCTCTATCTCTTCAAATTTCTCACAATATTCTTCCCTAGTCTATCTTTTGTATTTATTTCATTCTTTCTTGTACATTAGTTGTTTGCATATTTGTCTTTTTCCAAATTAGACTAAATTATTTGAGCAGTTTCTTTATAACCTCTTGTTTTTCACAAAACCTTTCACTTAGTTCTTTAAATATCATGTCCATACTAAATTTTAAAGAATCATCAAAAATATATTGTAATTATGTAGAATATTACAGGAAAAAGTACTTTATTAGGAAGCATTAGGAAGCTTGTTTTATTCCATAAATTAAAAACTAAATAAATAAAAATTCAAAATAAACTAAAATTAAAATATGCACAGTAGAATTAGATAACTAAATAAATTTAATGGAATTAAAATTTAAATGAAATTTAAAGTGGTCAGCAACAATTAAAATGAATTGAATTGAAAACCTCTCCAGGCCAACTATATGTTTCCACAGTATCCCAAAATTTGTTCTATTTAACAAAATTTCAGATATATTCATTAAGTATTTCCAAGTTCTATGTAGACTTAAGGAGTTTTATAATCTTTATATATATGAAATATATATAATATTCCCATGTTCCATGAATATTGGTAGAGGCATCTTAGTTCTTTCTAATGAAATTCTATCCTGGAAATGAGAACAAGACATTAACTTATTGTGTAAATAAAATTAGTTTAATTTCATAACTTTATGAACCCATGATTATATATGTTATGTAATGATGTGTCTCATCACAAATAGCAAATTAGAAATTCATTTTGTTTTTCCTTTTTCATAAAATTTTAATATGAATATCCATTTTATTTGTTTACTAATCAATGCTAGGGAGCATTTGTAATAAACTGACAAAATTAAATGCAGATTTCATTGGAAGCTATAAAATTTAATTGTTTTTCAAGAACTGACTCTTCAGACTGCATAATTTTTTTCAGAATTTTTGTCAGAAAATTCAACAGAATTATTTTCATTAATTAATAACTGATTAAAGTCTGTCCTAATTTTGACTTTGTTATTTATGACTGTTTTAAAATTAAGACTTGTATAAAAAGTGGGTATGAATATTGGGATTAAAAGACATTTTATTTATAGAAGACTAAGAATTATATTTTTGATTATCTCTTATTCAAGTAAACTTAGTTACACAAATACTTAAGAGACGTAGACAGAGTCTATCACCCACCGTCCTTGAGGAGGTGATATTTTTGTGTACTACAATACTTTGGTTTGAATTCAATAGAGAAAGAATATTGGAAGATATATCAGAACAATATGACTATGTGCAAACAGGAGAGCATAGGGTGTATATTAGGACAGAAAAAATATATTTTGTTTAAAGGGTAAGATATATGGAGGGAAGTGATATAAAAAAGATGGAAAAGTAAGGATGCAAAAATGTACAATGTCTTAACTATCAAGCAAAAGAGTATTATGAAAATAGGATTTAGATTTTGGGGTCATTACTTAAAATGCAAGTGTGATAGACTCATGGACAGGGATAGAGAACATAAAATAAAAATCTGTTAGATTGTAAGATTGAGAGCAGGATTGTCCTTTGCGTCTCTTTGCATCCTAATACTTAGCATAGTACCTGATACAGTTAGCACTTAATAAATATTCATTAATGGATTTATTGTAAATACATATTTGTTGAGTACTTTAAAAATTGAATTTGAATGAATGTAAACTAAAAAGAATAAAGACAGGAGAAAACCACCTATTTAAACTTATGAATTTATGAATGACAAAGTATTTTGTTCTGACTCTTCATGACCCTGTGGACCATAGCACATTAAGCCCTTCTGTCTTTTTCTATATATTGAAGTCTGTCCACATTCATTTTCACTGCTATCTATCTCGTCCTCTACATTTCCCTTGTTTTACCTTTAATATTTCCAGAATTAGTCTTGTTCAATGAGTACTGTCTTCTCATTATGTGCCCAAAGTATTTAAGCTTCTTTTTCAGCATTTGTTCTTTCAAGAAATAGTTTCTTAAATATTGATTGATTTGATCTCCTTCATGTCCAAAGGACTCTCAGAAGTCTTCTTTAGCACCACAATTTGAAAGTGTCAATTCTTTGAAACTCAGCTTTCCTTGGAGTCCAATTCTCAAAGCCATATATTGCTATTGGAAAAACCATAGCTTTGGCTCTCTAGACCTTTGCTTTCAAGGTGATGTCTCAACTTTTTAATGTGCTGTCTTTATTGGCCATAGCTTCCTTTCAAAAAGCTAGCATCTTTTAATTTTATAGCTGTAGCCACAGTTGGAAATGATATTTGAGCCTAAAAATAAAATGGGACACTGCTTCTACTGCTTCTTCCACAACTGCCAGGAAGTGATTGGGATCAAATTCCGTAATCTTAGATTTTTTTTTTTTATGTTAAGCTTAGGACAGCTTTTACACTATCCTCTTTCACACTCATCAAGAGCTTTCTTAATTCTTCTTTACTTTCTGTCATCAGAATGGTATTGTCTATGTAGCTGAGATTGTTGATATTTCTCTTTGCAGCCTGGCATTGTGCATGAAGTTCTTTGAATATATTTTATAACTTATTCTCTTTTTTTTTCTTTTTTAAATTTCCTGTACCTTTGACAATCCGAACTGTTAACCTTCTTTCATTGTACTCATTTTAGAATGGATTTATTTCCAACTATATTCAGCCACAATTGTGGCTGCCTTTTAAACACTTTCCTTAAAAGTTAAGTGCTCCAGATGAGTACATACATATATATGTAATATATATTCCTTATAGTTTAGGACTTTTGGACCCTTTAATGTTTACCATACCCATTTTTTCTTTCTTACTTGTAATGATAAATTGTAGAAACATCAGGTCCTCATCTTAGATAAGTGCATACTTCTTGCCAATTAAAATGCTGAGACCATTTATCAATTTTATTTATTTTTGTCTTATATTTAGGATGAAAAAAAAAGATGATTAGAAGAAGTGTGTCTATATACAAATATTAAATTTTAGATAAGGAAGATAAAGTAAAAATTCTAATAAACTTTGGAAAATTTGTATTGTAAAATGAAAACTAGCTCAAAAAGTATATGCTTTGTTAACACACACACACACACACACACAATAGGTAAAAATGGCAAGGTATTGCATAATATACTAAGAAGAGATGCTTGTGTGAATTAAACCAGGGATCCAAAATTGGGAAAACATGAAGTAAAGTATCTAGGTAAACCTCAATGGAGAGAGAAACAAGACTGAATTTTGTAATAATTTTTGTATGACAGAATGCCTGGGAAGAAAAATTTTGGGGAATAGATAATTTAGCTCACATAGACATCCATCTATCTCCTAGAATGCTTTCTCTGTCTCTGTCTCTGTCTCTGCCTGAATGATGATTTCCTTCTTCAAAAGCTGGTGTGACTAACAATGGATATTCTATTTGACTTCTGATTCTCCCTAATATGGAGGAACTATTGGCTAAGCTAGAAATGATAGGACATTTACAAAGCCATGAGCAATCTTATGATTAGAGGAGTGTAAAATAAAGTATAGTCTTAATTACCCTTGACTTTGGGAGAGCATACTGTGAAGGATTCAGGAGATGGATTGGAATTCTGTAGACTAAAATCCTATGGGAAAGCAGTCCAAAAAGAATGGGAAACAAGAATGAAAGATTATATAAAGAATCTGGCAAAATAGGTACACTGTAGGGGAAACATCTTGAAGCAAAAGAAAAGGAAATTTTCAGACTGTACATGCCTCTTTTTGATCAAATGTGTTCTAAGCTTAAGATTACTTTTCCTTTGACCAATTATTTATTCATAGAAAATTGTTTCCCAAACTATCTTGTTTTTGGAGGAAGGAAAGGGGAAAGTCATTCTATTTTTTTTTCTATTACCTTAATAATACCCCTTTCTAAGAACAAATTACATCTGGTTGGCTAATTGATATTGACTGAAAATCAATAAGGGAGATATACCAGTAGGAATTCATGAAAGACAGTATTGCAAAGACATGTCCCCTTCTCCAGGTTAACTGTAGAGCTCTGCAGGGATATAGTCACTAATCTCTAGGGACCCAACTTGCCAGTACAAATGAGTAATGGTAGAGTAGTTTCAGAGTACTGATTTTAATTGTATAAAGTAACATACATCTTTTGTGGAAATGTTAAGAGCTGTAGACTAGACAATGATATAGTTACATGGATTCAGAATGATCTGAATAACACCACCAAAAGAGAAGTCATTAGTAGTTCAGTGCTATTGTAGTGCATGTTATTGAGATTATCAAATTTGCAGATGATAAAATTGAGAGGAATACACTGACAAATAAAACCTGATAATCCTTAAGGATGGGCGTGTGCCCCTTGAGCTGTCTCTTCTCTAGGCTGAAAATGCCTAGTTTCTTCAACTCATATCAAAGTTATATAGAAGCAAGACTTTCGACAATCATGTTTGCTTTTCTCTGGAAATTTCACTTTATCAACATCCTTCTTAAAATGCAATGGTTAGAATTGAACACAATACTCAAGATGAAATCTGCTGAAGACAAATTGCAGTAGACTTATCACCTCCTTATTCCTAAAACCTAGGGGTCTTTCAATGAAAACCAAAATTGTATTAGTTTTTTTTCTGGTTGTCACATAACTCTTCTCATACTGACTAAACTCCCAGACCTTTTAGTGATGACTAAACAAACATCTCTCCTCCATTTTGTGTTTGTGGAGCTGATTTTTTATTCCTACATGCAAGATGTTATATTTGCTCCTATTAAATTTTATGTTATTTGATTCAACCTAATATTCTTCCAGGGGTATGTGAAAAAATTCTTAACTTGGGGTTATATAACAAGTATTGAACCTAATTTGGCTATTTTACCACAGTTTACCCCTAAAAACTTTGGAATCCTAATCTATTTAAATAGTTTTGGGTCCTCATTCTCAATCTTTGTTGTAGTTATAAAAACCTCATGTAATTTGAAAGAATATTGTCTAGAACAGGGATTTGATTTATAGTTTCATCCAAAAGAGGAAAATGAGTGTCCAGGGGAAGTGTCATCCTGGATAGTAAATGAGTCGATATCATTTGCAAAACAGTTGAAGGAACTAGGCATTTTCAGCCTGAAGAAGAAAAATCTCAGGAGAAAGGGGACACATTAGGAGATCTCAAATATTTGAAAGGCTGTGGAAGTTGCAAAGAGATAAGCGTGATGTCAAGAAATAATTTCTAATAAATATAGATTTTAAAATGGAATTTATTGCCTTTGGAAACATGAATATTTCCCACCTTGGCATTCTTCAAGTGAAAACTTACTGATCCCTTCTTTGTATAATAAAGTAGGGATTTCATATGTGAATTGTGCTATACAGTTGCAGAGATCCTTTGCAATCCTAAAATTATGTGATTCTATGACTCTAAGTCACCTATCATTCTGAGAGATTTTCCTTTCTCTTGCTAACCAATCTGGTTGTCTTTACATTGTAGTTATTATTGTCTATTTCAAACTTGATCCATAAACAAGCCATATTCTCCTAGACGAATTCTGGAGACAGATTGACTTTCTTAGTGACTCATGCAACTAGAGGAGAAATCAAGCATGATTTGATCAAGGTAATTTTGAACCCCTAAATCACACCTGCATTGAAATATTGGCTTATTGATATCAGAAACAGTTCAAGGAAAAAAGAGATTATGGAATTTAAAATAATAATCTCAAAAGAGAATAAGAGACCTACAGCATAGATATGAGCAGAAAACTTCTTAATATAGTCCTCCTCCCCCTTCTCTCCTTTTTTCTCCCCCCCCTTCCAAGCCCTAACCCTATCTGTTAGATCTTAGATGTAGGAACAATGGAATGTGATTTAGCCTGTTGAGGTATTTATGATAAACTTCCTAAGGAGTTGGAAATGTGCCCCACCCCCCAGGGTAGAGTGTCTTATATGACAGTGCTCATATAATTATGTTAAGATGGATTGAAACAGAACTCTTTGGCCTCTGTCTGGAATAATTCCCAGATCCAAGTAGTAAAAGAAAAACGTGATTGGCAAAATTGGCATACATCTGGCTTTATTTGAATTTTAGACCTCACAGATATGAGAACCTTAAACCCAGTCATATTCTAACTAGTTTTTAGTTTTCCCGATTTATATTTATTTCAACAGGGATAGTAAGCATTATTTGTCCATTACTGACTCCACCAGTTTTTCTGGAAGAAGTTTGCTATTCAAAAAGGTTTTAGATAAAAATCAAGGATATGGCATGATAACTATGTGTATTTCTACCTCCTTTCTGCCTGATTTACTTAAAGCCAATTATGAAAACCTTGGTTAATGAATTAGGGGAATACCATAATAGCTACAAAACATGAAAAATCAAGTGAGCTTTCAGGAGCATTTCTCATTTTTCAAAGTCTAAAAGAGAGTAAAAGACACCTGTGAGTCTATTGATGCCAGCTAAAAACCACCTGCCTTTTCTCAGTTACTGTTTTCAAAGTGTTAACTACTTTCAGTGAAAGTTTCAAGCACTAAAGGAATGCTGGGATTTGGTTTGAAGTATGACTTTAGAATACTTCATTTAGTGAATTTGTACCTATCTATAACAAAAAAAAGTCTGTGACTAAAAAAAAATCTGGTTGAGTTTATGTGTTTTTAAATGATTATTTTCAAAAATAAGAAATTTAACTCAACTGTTAGTAATCAGCTAGTTGTCAAATCAACCAGTTAGTTGATTAAAGTCACCCAGTCCCTCATATTTAAGACCCTAGTGTTTGTTACCTTTTATCCTTCTATAACCTTTCCTTTTGCATTGGTTCCCAAATTGTGTTCATTTCACTTGTTATATTTCTTGTTCATTATCTTTGCATTGGCTCTCCCAAAACCAGTAATATTTTCTCTCTTCATATCCTCCTTAGAGTCCCTTTTTACTTTAATATTCAGTTCATACTTCATCTTTTGCATAAAGTCATTTTTGGTGAATCAAAATGGCTTTCTTCTATAGCTATCTTGTATTCAACTAATTCATATATTTATATGTATTCATTTTATATTATATATGTAACATATAGTGTATATGTATGATTATATATTTATAAGTATTTCTCTATATAATATATCAAATATATTATAAATGATATAGATATATTCACTTGTCTCCTGTATTAGAAAGTAAATCTCTGGTGAATGGAGTGTTTATTTTTTTCCTTTGTATGCCCAATGCCTAACACAGTGCCTAGCATACGAGAGGCACTTAATAAATACTTGCTGATTGATTGAATGATAGTCAAGGAGATGTGAAAACTATTCACGACCTTCCCTTGAGGTTCAACCTTGTAGTAGGTAGTGATGTTACAATCTTTGATGCCTAGAAAACCTATCCCACAATAGGCAGGAGCAGATGAAGATAGGCTATTAAGGAATCGGGATGGGGGAGGTAGTTGTTTCATGCTGATTTGTTCTGGAAAAGATCTCCATAGCTCTTGAGAAGTCTCTGGAATAAAGAGGCCAGATGCAAAAAGTTTGTTCTGGGACTTGATGAAGAACTCCCTGAGGAAGCTCTGTAGCAAATAAGCCAGAAGTGGGTAGTCTGACTTGGGGCTGAAACAGGCCTCTCTGAAAAGACTCTAGAGCAAAATATACAGTAAGTGGGTAATTTATTGACATTTTTTCAAATAGTTTCAACAAAATGTTATTTAACAACTGCCATGTGTAAGCACTGAGAGCAATGGAAAGATAACAATTCCCCTATACAGCTTCAGTTATACCTCATCATACAATTGACAATCAGATGTATATCATTAATCCTTGTCTCTTCCTGAGCTCTATATAGGTCCAAATTGACAGAGGCAGAATAAGAAAGTATGAATCATACTAGATGTGGAATTTGGAAAGATCTGGCCTTAAAACTTGCCTCTCACATTCATTAATTGTTTTATCTGTAGGAAGTTATCAAACTTCTCTGTGCCTCAATTTCCTTATCTGTAAAAAAGGAAATAAGAATACTTATACCTATTAAATAGATTATAATTATAGGGTGGATGGTGAATCAAATGAGATAATATTATGTAAAGCACTTTTACAAAAAATAAATCAGGCTATGTGTCATCCATGCTTATCATTTACAATTTCTTGTTGGACATTTCTACCTGGATGCTTTGCCAACATTTCAAATGCAACATTCCTAAAACTAACCTCATCAAACATTGCACACTCCACCCCTATCCCAAGTGAGTTCTTCCTTCTGATTTCTCTACTTCTCTCAATAATCACTGGATCCTTAACATTTCTCAGTCATCTTAACTGTTCTCTACTCCTCAAGTTCACAAGTGGTTGTGAGTACTGGACATTTTTTCTTTATAACTTAACTCTTATTTGTTCATTTTCCCCTCATTCGATTGTCAACCTCCTTGTTCTCACTTTTATCATCTCACCCTTTGCTCTTTCATTAGTCTTCTAATTTGTCTCATTTTTTTTTCTTTTTTGCTAAGGCAATTGGGATTAAGTGACTTACCCAGGA
This sequence comes from Sarcophilus harrisii, assembly GCF_902635505.1. Classification (NCBI taxonomy): domain Eukaryota; kingdom Metazoa; phylum Chordata; class Mammalia; order Dasyuromorphia; family Dasyuridae; genus Sarcophilus; species Sarcophilus harrisii. The sequence goes on from NC_045426.1 coordinate 388,449,035, forward strand.
TCACACAGCTAGGAAGTTTTAAGTGTCTGAGGTCAAATTTGAACTCAGATTCTCCTGACTTCAGGGCTGGTGCTCTATCCACTGCACCACCTAGCTGGCTCATCTTATTTTTTTCTTCTTTTCCTTCTTCAATTTATCCTGTTTACAATCCTGTTTCCTAAAACATTATTTTGAACTTAATCTTTAACCTTTGCTTCTAAACTTTGATTGATTTCTTATTAACAGTATAGTCAATAATAATAATAATAGAATAAAACCTAAACTTTCTAGGTTGGCAATCAAGACTCTCCTTGATTTCAATCCATGTTTCCAATTCTTTTCTATACTACCCCTGTGGGAGCTAGAGTAGTTACTTATTCTAACACATCTTACAAATTTCCACTTTTGCTTTCATGTTTGTGTCAGTCTTTTCTCCAGTTTCCTACTAATGAAGTACCTCAGACTCCATGTCCAAGGCTGTGTCTTCCATAAAGCCTTCCCCCACTATATTTTTGGACAAGCCTTGACTACTCATATTTTCTTATCTTATTGAGGGAAGTATGAAATCTAATGCATATTTTGTGCCATCCATGAAACCACCAGAATATATTGTAAATGATTCATACTGAATAAATGAATATGTTTCTTCAGCAAACTAATAAATGTACACAGATGCTAAGACACAAATACACCTAGATAAAATCACACATTTCTCAACCTAATATGACCTTCCTAAATGGAACATGACAGTTTTTTCACCATAGACAGTAGTAGAAAGAGGAGCTGAAGAATTAGGACCCCATGCCTCTCATTTTCAGTTATTAAGCAATTGTTAAAACATTTTACAATATGGTGAAAGGTTATAAATTGCAAATGGGTATCTTCACAGAAATGCAGTCTTGGACAGTGAAAAGAGCCAAGATCTTGGAATTAAAAAGCTGATTCTGGTCTCTGCTTTGCTACTTATTTGTTATATAACCTCAGAAAAGTAATCATTTTATTTTTTTTTTAGTAACTACTTCTCAAATCCTGTTTCTTCATAAGCAAAATGGAAGTGATAATAGTTAAACTTCCTACTTTCAGCAGTTATCCTAATGATTAAAAGGGATAGTGCATAAAAAGTACTTTGTAATGATGAAGTAGCTAATTAATATATTATAATAATTCTCCTTAGAAAATTAAAAAAAAATTGGCTTCTTATACAAAGTCTATCTGAGAGATCACATTAGGAGTTAAATATGTTGATATTGTGTTTTACTCCATCTGTGCAGTCCCAAATGTGGATCAATCTGTACAAATTTCTTTCCTCCAATATTCTATGTCACTAAGTTAATGTAAGGATTTAATAAAATATGCATAGGAAAGCACAAAGAGGAATATAAAGCCTTAACCAAGTGCATTATGTTATTATTATGGGATCCTTTTTGTCTGCCTCTTCTTTCCTAACTATGTATAAATTATGATGTCTTATCATCCACCCATTCCATCCTCTCTCATATCCAACTAACTCACCTACCTCAGTATTCATAACATTGATTCCCAGTCACATATTTCTAGGGAATGCCTCAAATTTTATTTTATTTTATTTACTTTCAAAAAGATCTTTCCTTTCACTATTATAATATAGAAACTCCCTCTTCAAATGTTTATTATCAGTAATTCATCAATCACAATATCTTAGAGAGTTCCTAGAAGCACTGAGAAGGGATATATAGTTTGCTCAAGCAGTATTATATTTTTCCCAGTTCATTTCAGCAAATATTTATTGTGCTTGCCATGCTGAAGGCACTGTGTAAAGTATTTGACTATGGCCTCAATCAGAAGCAGAAAGAAACAAGGTATAATAATGTGAAAGACAATGGACTTCCCTAGGTTGGTTACTCTCTTTCCTGACCCAATTATGCAATATTTATTTGCAAAATTATTATGCAATATTTCTTCCCAGGGGTGCACTATGAATATGTTGACCTTATAATCTTGATTTTCCAGATCAGTTTCAGTTTCAAGAGCAAAGGGGTTGCCTTTATACAACACTTAAAGGTTCATAAAGCTTGACTTTTTGTTTTTTGGGTTTTTTTCTTTTCTTCACAACCACTCTATCAGTTACTATGAGCATTATTATGTTCTTTTTATAGATGAGGACATGAAGGCTGAAGAAAATGAATGGACAAGATCACATTTACATAACTAATAAATGTTGAAGCCAAGAAATGACTCCCCATTGATTTCAAATCTCATGCTTTTTTTTTTTTTTAAATCCCATGCTCAATGCTGCTTCTTCAAAAGACAGTGCACATTTCACAGGAAGTTGCCAAAAGAAATATTCTTTGTCAGTTAATGTGCCCTGGCTTTTGGGTTGGGAAATGCACTCACTATAATTTTTAATAGCATAATGTTATAACTACGTGGTATTCAATTTCTGATCACTGATAAAGTTTTTTTTTAAACTTAAATTCACAAAGCACTAATCATATGCAGTTTTAAGATATTGGTATGGACATGTTATGGAACCAACTCATAATTAAGTTGAAAAAATTGCTTGACTAATTATTGGGGTTGCCCATTCAGCTGAACTGATTTTGCAGTTTGGGAAACATAATCCTAGAAAAATGTTCAAGTCATCTATCTCTTAACTTCCAGCTTCCTTCCTAAAGGGCAGTGAGCTTCTTTGATGGGAAATCATCATCCTTCTTGGAATATCCACTGATTTGAGCCCTTTGCAGGCCCATCGTGCTTTGAACCCTGACATTTGTTATTATTCAGTTGTTTCTGTCCTATATGACTCTTTATAGCCCCACTTGGGGTATTCTTGGCAAATATACTGGAATAGTTTGCCATTTTCTTCTCTATCTCACTTTACAGATGAAGAAACTGGGGTAAATAGGATTAACTGACTTGTCCAGGGTCATACAGCTAGTAACTATCTGAAGTCAAATTTTACCTCCCAGATTGTAGGCTGAACATTCTATCTACTGCATTACCTAATTCCCCCAAGGCAGTGTGGTATAGTTGAAATAATGTTGTATTTGGAGAGGATATGGATTCAAATTCTGGCTCTTGTCAGTTATTTCCTGCATGTCCTAAGACTGAAGTGATGGACCTGCGAAAGGAGGTTTAGGAGAAGGTAACTATTAAAGTTATAATGTTTCTTCTTTCTCTAAATTTATGATCCTATATACAAGTGAAACTTTTGATTTATTCTTTAGATGGAACAAATAGTTCTAGACATTTTTCTGGTACAGGAAGCTCCTGAGTAAGGGAACTTTCTCTATCAATATCTTCTCTGAAAAATAGTCTTCTTATAATTGTTTAAAACATTAAAAGTTTAAATGATTTGCTCAGGTACCCAAGGCCAGCAAATAGGAGATTTGAATCTCGATCATCCTGTCTCTGAGGCCATAACCCTACCTATTGTTATGCTTCCCAAGCACAGAAAAAGAGTAAATTGTACTGAGAGGAATTGAATGTTAAAGTCTGAGAATGGCTAGAACAAGAGATTCAAATGGCTCATTTTTAACTCACAACAACAATAAAAGAATTGGTCTCAGAAAATGAGATGAAGCCTTTCTCCACAATTAGGTTCCCCTTCAAATTTCCTGCAGTAAAATTTTAATTTCAAATAGGTGTCATAAAAGTTGTGTCCACCTGTGTGTTTTTACAGGATTCTTCCTTTGGCTTTATTTCCATGGAATGACTTCAGAAAAATGCAAATGGCTCAATAGTCCTTTAAGAAAAGTGCTGTTGTTGATGGGTTTTGTTGTTGGTTTCTTCCACCCATACTTCCTGTATGCTCTGAACACGTTGGCTGTTGAGAAGCACAGAAAGATGGTTGGTGGCAATTAATTATTACACTTGTATGTTTGCAAAGAAAGCCGCTGTATTCTTATTTCATATTAACTCGGTCCCTTTATCAGTGGTATGACCTTTACCAGGAGCAAAAAGTGCTGATTCCTACACAGCTAGTAAGTGATGAGAAAGGAGAATCTTCCGTTCTGCCAATTACAGACAGTAATTGCCATGTAATGAAGTTAATGTTTTGTAGAATTTACAACCTGATATTAATGGTGTTTCTTTTCCAGCCTCTCTCCTCCTACTTGGTTTTCACCCGGCTTTTTTTTTCCCCCCCACAACAAAAGAAACAGGACAATATGTGAAGGCTCATTAATTCTATTTAGTTTTGATTTTTCCCCCCTTCTTTTCTCCCCTCCTCCTGGAGGTTAAACAAGAGCCATGTCATCAGGACATTCCATAAACTCTGGTTCATGTGAGGGTGAAAGTTACAGCCTCCACACATGAGCCTGCACTGTATAAATGCTCCCTTTTCAATTTCCACCCAGCCCAGTTAATGGCCATGCCGTTTTATGGCCTCCTTGATCACCAATTACACCACCAAGAACAATAGACCTACCACTTAAATGACAAGGCCTCAAATTTGCCTTGATTTGCCAATGTGTTTCATAGCAACACTTTCTTTGAAAGTAAGGGTAGTCTAATTACAAGAATGAAGATGGATCAGGGTTTAAGAAAGGCTCTCAGGCCCAGAACAATATGCTAACCTAACTGCACCCCCTGTACTCCTACTGTATTATTCTGACCTCAGGCTGCCCTTCTAACACTCTACCTGACCTGAGGCTGCCGAAAGGAAACTGCAGATGCCCTCCCTATCTTTAATGCCATTGCTGAATTAGGGAGGGTGTAGCTGAAATCAGTGACACAGGAATCTAGGAAAAATAAATCATAAGACAGGAATCAGACACAGTGAGATACTGCAGAATACCCACATGGCTTTCCATTCCTCATTAATGGCTGTGTAGCATAAATCTGAGTATGTTAACACTATTTCATGTTGTAGGGCAAATGTTAAATACTTTATCTTTTTTGTTAGGCAATAGTTAACCAGGGGGAGTTGCTCTTTTCTTTAATTAAGTCAGTTGCCTTTTTTCTTTTTTTAATTGCCGAGGGATCCATGGGTGGTAAAAAACTGAGAAGTTTGACCCAAGCTGAGAAAATTTTAAAAAAAGGAATAGAAATTAAACAAACATTTTCTCCATAGAATTCTATAGTTTGTAACATCCTTAGACAATAATAGCAATTGTCAGCATGAAATATTGGATCCATTGTTTCTGTGAGTCACCAGTGTTATTCTAGGAATTGGTCAAAAGTAATATGCATCCACTACCACCCACTATAGACCTCCCCTGTGACCAGAGTTGGACTAAGAAATCAGGAGAAAGCATATGATACAGTTTAATTCAGTAAATCATAGAAAAAGGGTTGGAAGTCATCTAAGAAACCTTAGACACTAAAACTTGTGTCTGAATACATTTTTGAAAAGTGGTCTCTGAACCCTTATTTAGATAACTACAATGATAATTAATACACTATCTCCTGAATCAACCTGATAAATGTTAATCAGCTGTGAGTTTTAGAAAATATAATCCCTCTTTCACATGACAACTTTTTATATACTTGAAGAGAGTTATCATTTATTTCTAAAGTCTTCTCCTCTCCAAGAAATACATTCCCTGTTCCTTCAAATGCCATACCTATATGGCAAGAAGTTCATTTAATTTGAGAAACATATACAATATATTATACAAGATCACCTTAAAATCACTGGAAAATTGCATATACTCCAAATATACTTACCCCAAATGCTCAAGAATGGGGTAGAGGTTCTTAAATGTATTCATTTAATAAATAGTAATGCTATCCTTTATATAACTAGAAATAAAGCTTAAAATTCAAATTCCAATGGAAACCATACATGTTGACTTAAATCTACTCACTTAGTCATTATACTAAGTATATAAGACTTATATAAGATCTTTTCTTAGAAGGCTTTGATAGCGAACGGGGGCAGTATACAAGTTCTATTGAGAGACCATAGGAATGAGGAGAGAGCATTGGGGATATAGAAAAGAAAATTAATTTTTTTTATAGCCAGTGTTTTGGTAAAGATCTCATTTCTAAAATATATAAAGAATTGTGGCAAATTTATAAGAATACAAGTCATTCCCCAATTGATAAATGATTAAAGGAGATGAACAATTTTCAGGTGAAGAAATTAAAGCCATTTCTAGTCATATTAAAAATATTCTCTAAATCACTATTGATTAGAGAAATACAAATTAAAATTTGAAATTTTATTTGAAATACCATCTCACATCTCTCAGATTGGTTAAGGTGACAGGAAAAGATAATGATAAATATTGGAGGAGATGTGGGAAAACTGGCATCCTAATGCATTGTTGGTAGATTGTGAAATGATCCAACCATTCTGGAAAGCAAGTTGGAACTATAAACTGTGCATATCCTTTGACCAAACAGAGTCATCATTGGATCTATATCCCCAGGAAATCATAAAGGAGGAGAAAAGACCCACATATGAAAAATTGTTTATAGCAGCTATTTTTGTGGTAGCAAAGAATTGAAAAATGAGTAAATATCCATCAATTGGAGAATGGTTAAATAAGTTGTAGTATATGAAGGTTATGGAATATTATTGTTCTACAAAAAATAATGAACAAGCTGATTTTAGAAAGGCCTGGAAAGATTTATATGAAGTGATGCTGAGCTAAAGAAGAAGAACTAGGAATACATTGTACACAACAATAGCGAGAATGTGCAGTGATCAGCTATGAAAAACTTTGTTCTTCTCAGTGGTTCAATGATCAAAAGCAATCCCAATAGACTTTGGATAGAAAATGCCATCTGTGTCCAGAAAAAGAACTATGGAGATTGAATGTAAAAATCAATACATCCTATGTTCACTTCTTTTTTCTGCTTTATTTTCACTCCCATGGTTTTTTCTTTCTGCTCTGATTTTTATCTTCTAACATGATTCATAAAGCAATGTATATTGAAAATAAATAAATAAATGAATGGATTTTTTGGGGGAGCAAGGGGGAAAGCTCTGAAATGGGTATAGAGTGGGTCTGATAAACAGTCAAACAAGCATGAAAAAAAGAATTACCATAAGCAGTGAGGGTGATGTTGACAACAACTCAAAGTAAATTTGGTCAACATAATTATGCTGAATTTCTTCAGAAAAGTTCAGCAATACTCTGGTAGGAATACAGAAAGTGGAAGGTGAGATTCAGAAATATAAAGCTTTAGCATACATAAGCAGCAACAAGACAGGGAGTACTGGGGAATAAAAAAAAAATAAAGTACAATTGAACTCTTTGACCACAGGGAGTATAAAGGGAGGAATAAGGAATAAATGCAGGAATAATGAATAAAGGAAGCTCAGGGAAGGAGTTAAAAATTGCTGAAATGAGGCCTAAAAGCTTAAATTGAGGCCAAAAGATGAAAAGAGGCCACTTGGAATCATGGTGAGGAAGAAAAATTTATTTTAAAGGAATAAATCAAGGGAGAGATGGAAGGCTAGAAAACTATGATCAGAGAGGCATTTCAATATTCAAGGTCATGAAGAGAATGTACTTATGGGTGACTTTTATTGTTTAGACATTTTTCAATTGTGCCTGACCTTTGTGACCTCATTTGTCATTTTCTTGGCAAAGATACTGGAATGGTTTGCCATTTCCTTTTCCAGCTCATTTTACCTTTGAGGAAACTAAGGCAAACAAGGTTAAGTGACTTAGTGACACCCAGTTAGGAAGTATCCAACCTCATATTTTATCTTAGGTTTTTCTGACTCTAGTCCTAGTAACTCTATATCCATTGCACTGCTTAGTTGCTTCAGTTAGGGCTGATATTCAAGTCTAAAATGTGACTGTTCCTTTGGCCAGCAGAGGTGGAAAGAAGACTCAAATTATCAGCACTGAGGAAGATGTAGAAAAGGGAGACTCAAGGAGTTGAAGGGGCCATCAAATGTATATTTTTTATCTCCCAAGTATAAAAGCAGGAGTTGGATTGGAGAGAAAAACTGTAAGTTAGCTAGGTATAGAAAGAACTCCTTGAGAAGGAAGGAAGAATGAGCCAAAGATTGGTAGATTACTATGGTACATTTACACTGAATGACAGAATGAAATCTGAAGGAGAAAAATCATTGAGTAAATGTGGCAAAAGCATGGTCTCAGAGTGGTGGTGAGGAAAAATGAAACTGCCAACTTCTAAGCCAAGCTCAGTGTGTTATGGGTGGGATGGAAGAAAAAGATCACTAAGTAGTGAACAACATGTAGTCAAGTTTCTGCCAGAGCCCGAGGAATATGAGGTTGAGAAATATAGGATGAGGAATCACTGGCTAGAAATGGAACAAAAGTCCTAGAAGACAAAGGTGTGAGAGGGCAGAGAAAAATAAGGACTGAAGTGCAGAGAGCAGAGAAGAGAGATTTTTGACAACATAGGACAATTGAATCACAGGGAAAAGGGGTTTAAGAGCTGAGAATATTTTTTTTCCATAGGATGGAGAAAGAATAGATGAATTATGAGGTCTTTTTGTTAACTCCTAGATTCTGTAACATACTCTCCATGAGCTTTATGAAGACTTCCAAACCTGAGTGCAGTGAATAGAATGCTGGGACTGGACTCATCTTCCAGAGTTCAAAGCTGTCCTCAGATATTACCTAGTTGTGTGACCCTAGACAAGTCACCGTTTGCCTCAGTTCCTTGCATATAAAATGAGGTGGAGAAGGAAATAGCAAACTACTCTACTATCTTTGCTAAGAAAATACCAAGTGGGGCCACAGAGAATCAGACATGACTGAAAAATGACTTAAGAAGGACAAAAATAAATTTTGTATCATATTTGGTCACTTGGGCTAACTGTGCACAGGACTTATTTGATGATCTAATGTTTGATGACTTATATCCCAAAGTCAAACTTGAAGGTGGTCATGCTCACACTTTAATGAAGTATCATTTTTTTACAAGATTAACAATGGGTATCCCCTCCCCCCAAGAATTAAGGGCATTTTTAATATCCAAAGTGACAGTGCTACTCACTGGTAACAAGCTTACTAAAGGATTATAAATCTTTGCATAGATTGGTCACTATAGGGACCATTTTAATCTGACTTCTTCATACATTCTTGATGCTGATTTCTAGCCTAGGGGAATCCTGAACATATGATCCTAAATAAAGAAGTTATCTGTGGGAAATTGAATAAAACATTTTAAAATATCTCTTTCCAATCTCTTTTGCATTTTTCTTAGAAGCCAAGGACATTGGAGTTGTGTACCCCCTTTTCAGACAAATATTGGCAATGTAAAAAGGACAGAAGCAAATTCTAGGCACAATAACCACTTAGTGAGACTCTTTAAAAATAAAACTACTTCCTTCTTTTTTATTTGATTTATACCTCAAATTAGTATGTAGTGCCCTCTTCTGCATAAATGATAGGAAATAGCTTCATAAATTTGTCTTTTTTGAGATTGGTAGATGACAAAAATATTCTCCCGCTTAATCAAGGAGAGATGGAATAAAAGAGAATAAAGTAATATATTTTCATTTTATACTTCAAAGATCTGACCAGAGGCAGAGTCAACTAATGCTAACTTCTGCCTCAAAGTGGCTTTTTCTGGCATGAACTTGGCACTTTTGAAATCAGGCAGATCTTCAAGCTTTGATGCTAAAATTGAGCATTGGATGTTAATTTTGACGCTGAAGTCTTTAGCACTCTCTTTCTAAGAAATATTTCAAACCCTGGGAGGTAATAATTGTAAAAACAATTTACTAAGAAAAGAACAAAACCTTGATCTTATCTATGAAACCAACATGATTAAAAATCAAAAAAGGACTCTACTTCCTGAATGGTGGTAAGTGCTAAAAGTAAGTGCTGGTCTGATTCAGATATTGAACTACTCTGAAAAAAAACAAAACAAAAACTATAATGCATTATAACTGAGAACATTCATAAAAAGTTGGAAAGTCTGATTACTATACCCTCCTATCATTCCTCAGTAATACCATACATGTCCTACTAGAAATGTCTCCAATTATTTCACTTTCTTGTGCTTTCTAATAATAGCCACTAAGTGGATTCTGGAGCTGAAAGGCCTGATTTAATTAATAATGTCATTTAGGCAACTGATAAGCTTTTGAATTTGTGCTTCAAGATTTTTTTGAAAGTTTACAATCTACAGTGTGCTACATTTGTATTGTTGTTTGTGAATAAAGTATTAACATTATGTTTGATACTTGGATAGCAGTAAAGAATGCTATTAAATTGGTGCAAGGTATCTTACTACTGCACCCTGCTCTCTCTCCCCCCCTCCAGATCAGAATATCATTTCCTTGGTCTGATGCCTTTATGTGTTTTTGCATTGGGGTTAGACCAATGTCAGAGAAAGGATACCACAATGAAAGGACCAATAATATAATCCTGGACCAACTTCAGTTGTTTTTATGTCTTATCTTTCCTGGAGTGTATGATTGCTTTTTAATTTTTTTCCATTCTAGATTGTAAAGCTAGCGGGTAGAAACGGTAGGGTTTTTGTGTTCTGTCCAGGGCAAGTGATATGAATCATCATGAGGATGACAAGGATGTCGGCAGTCATCTAGGAGATGATATTTTCAAATTGCAGGGAGTTAACATTCTAAAATGGTGACTATGCAATGACTTTTTTATTTTTATATAAATAGGGATTTTATGTTTCTAATTCATTAAATTGGTTTTGAAATATTATGTATATTTTTACATGCAGTTTTCACCTCCATGATGGTCATCTCACAAGTCAAAGATCTCTATTACTAATACGTTTGATTGATTTAAAATTCATTCAACATTCCTAGAATCTAAAGGTAGGAAGTCATGTTAGTGAATATTTAGTCTAACCCTTTCCTAGACAAGAATTTTCTCTACAATGTTTACAATCTGTGTTTTTTCAGGTTTTATTAGAAGATTTCTGGTGATAGGGACCCTTCAAAGAAAGCCCATTCCATTTTGAGATAACTAATCCTTAAAAAAATTATTTCCTTATATTCAGCCTTCATCCTACAACTGTTCTTTGGAGCCATAAAAAAAATTGAATCCCACTTTCACATGACAGTTCTTAAAATATTTGAATTAGTCAATCAAATACTTGATTAAAATAGTAGATAGAGTTCTGGTCCTGGAATCAGGGAACCGTTAAATTCAGTCTCAGATACTTTCTAATTCTGTGACCATGGCCAAGTCAATTAACCTTTTTTTTTTTTTTTTGGTCTCAGTTTCATAGTCTGTAAAATGGGAATAATAATAACAATCTATTTCCGAGGGTTGTTGAGAGAATCAAATAAGATACTAATTGTAAAGTGACTAGCATGGTGTCTAGCACATAGTAGACACTTCATAAATATTAGCTAATATTACTATTATTATTGTTTTCCATGGATCAGGGACTGCAACATGCTGAGATTCAAAGAAAGACAAAAACATGGTCTCTGACCTCACTTTCTAAGAGGAGAGACAACATGCAAACAACTACATAGATAGAAAAAATATACAGTGTAAATTGGAACTAGTCTCAAAAAGAACTTATCATAGTCCCCTCTACCCTCAAGAACTACTCTGCAATGGAATTCAAAAAGCTTCTCATGTCTCAGTAATCATGGATACAAAGACAAAACTAAAAACAACTCTCAAGGGTATACATGGTATACATTCTTTGGGGGGGGGGCTTTGTTTAGTTTAGTTTTGTTTTCTGATTATTTTCCAGATGATCAGTCCTTTCCCTCAAATGAACTGAGTGCAATACTACACTTATTGTTTGATCAAGGAAGTGCCCATTGATAGTATCACTTCTCCCAGATTTGGGAATCTTTCTTCCAAGTTTCTTTTTTCCCTCAGGTGGACTGTTGATTAGGCAAGTCTCTCCCCAACTTAACTTTTGTCATCCAGTGGGCTGACTTTATACTATAGGTCAGTCAATCAATCAATAAGCATAAGTATTTTCTATGTGACAGGCACTATACAAAGAGCTAGGAAAACAAATACAAATAGAACAAAACAGTCTTTGACCCCAAGAAGTTTACATTCTAATAGTAGGAGAAGTTAGCCACATAAAAAAGGTGAAAAGAAGGAGGGAGAGAATGAGGGTAAAAATGAAGGAGCATGGTAAAGAAAGTACAAGATAGAGAAAATCCAGGAGTGGATTTTGGAGAAGAATGAAATGTGGCTAGATAGGGTGAGCTTCTTAAATGGAGGAATCTGAGTTATCTGATCAGAGGAAGAAATTTGGGGGATAAAGCATGAGAAGCAGAGGATACTTCCAATTTGTGAATTCTAAGGAGTGGTCTTCAGGATGAAGAAATTTTCTGAGGTATAGTAGAGAAAGCCTGAAATACAGTTTGTCAAGAAATATTATGGACAGACTTAATAAATTTGTTGAATCTCCTCTTATCCAAGACATTTATGAAAATGTTAGTGATACTTCTGAATCCAGTTCTGAATCCAACTACTTGTTTTATCGTCAATTTTTTCTTCTCCTTTGAAGCTATCTTCCTAACCACTTAGCTGCCTATACAAGTAACTCTCTCCCAAAACACAATTTCTGGAAAGCCCCAGTCATACTTGATGTCTCTCCACTCTCCATTTTCCCTAATTACAACTGCTTAAGCATCTTTGCTACCTATCTTAGTGCCAAGTTTTTCTCTCTCTTCCCTCTCTCCTCACACAATTATGTGGCCATGAACTATGATCAAATCAACTCTGTTCTAATTCTTAGAAACTGATGGTCAATCTATTCCTTTTGGACCCAATCACCATCACTGACTTTCCAATAAAGGTTCCCCCTCACTGGCCATTATTCCTCTAATATTTCTTGTAGAGGGCTGCAGATAGTTGGGGAATCCTGGGTAAGGTATAAGACCCTTCAGCCAAGAGGGAGCCTGCTGACACTGTCTGGTTTGGCTCCACATTTCCCTTTGGTGCCCACCTCCCTTCCTGAGAAGTCAACCCTTAAAATAAATGGACTCCATCTTTGACCATCCTCATGAGTTTCCTGCCTCCTTCACTATTCCACTAAGACCAAGGATTAGGGCTGATCCTGAGATCCTCCAGAGAGCTAGTCTGGACAGTATATTTTGGTACCCCAGCATGATGGCTCTAGAAAGTGCACTACAATTTCTTCCACTAGAATGCATGGTCCTTGAAGGAACTGACTATCTTTACTTTTGTATTCATGTCTAACCCTCAGAATGATGCTTAAATACTTATCTAATCATTTATTCATTCCACATTTATGCCTGTTGTTAGAAAGAATGTTATGAAATCTTTTCGAATATCTTACAAAAATCTACATGTACAATTTTCACAGCAGTCCCCTGATCTACCAATTTAGTAACCAAACAGTAGTACTATCCTTCTTCTTTCCCTCAATATTTGGCTCCTTTCTAGCTATAATGAAGGGAAACAAATATTGCACTTGTAGAAAACTTACTTTGCTATAGCTAATTTGTCTCAAAATATATGATACAGTAAGTGTATTCACTGTTCTGTGAGAGAGACAATTTGGATCTTTTCTGTACTGATTCTGGATATCAGGTCATTGTCAACTCAATGGTTGACTAGCTTTGCCATGAATATAAACTAGTTGGAGTGGTCCCTGAACATCAGAATTTAGTTTGTTTTACAATCAGGAGTAACTAAAGAATATTGGAGCTCAGTTCAAATATGTCCACCAAAATTTTTATCAGTGCTAAGCATTTTTGAACATATCAATCATGAGTAAGCTGGGTAGGAATCTATAAAAAGGATCTTACAATTTTCCCTCTTTGATGTTTACTGGAGACATCTATGGTTTAATAGATGATAGCTCTTTTTCTCTGAATATTTACCTCTTCTCTCTAGACTTACTAAATCCTTGGCATTCATTTTCAATCTCTGTTTCCCTGAGTTTTATTACATCTGATGCTATTCTTTCAGGATTGGGTAAGTGTGTAGTATTCCTCCATAACCTAATTTCCACTATCTTATGTTCACTTTTATTTTTCTTCATTGAGGTTGGGCAAAGAGTTTCCTGTGAATTCATTCTTTCACTTTATATAATTCTTCTTTTCTCTCTTTTCATCCTTTTATAATTCTTCTTCTGTCATCAATATTTTTTTTTCTCCTTCTGTATCCACTATTTCATTCATGAGTGACTTCTGACTTGACATCACTTGTAGAGATTTGATTCATGCTATCCTATCTACACTATTTCAGAACCCTTCCAAATATTTTTTCCTCCCATGTCTATGATACATGGTAATCTATGTATGACTCTTTCCCCCAACTTTATCATTTACTCTGAGAAGAGGCACTCAATTTTTCCAAAATTTGCTTTTTAAAAAAGTTTTCACCACTTAATAGTATTTATATATATATATATTATAATTTTATATGAAGATAATTTTGAACATTTACTTTTATAAGATTTTGAGTTCCAAATTTTTCACCCTCCCTGCCTTCTCATTTCTCCAAGATACCAAGCAGTACTATATGGATTACACATGTACAGTTTTATCAATCATATCTTTATATTGGCCATGTTGCCTTATCTTAGCATCCAAGGTTTTCTTCTGAGAGTCATATTAAAAAGAACGATTTCTCTGATTATTGCCTCAAACTTTTGAAGTATAAATAGATCATTAAAGCAAGCCAAGTGTTTGTTCAATCCTTTGCCTTTGGAAGAGAAAGAATTCCATCATCCCTAGATAATGGGAGTTCTCCATCATTACTATATATATATATATACACACACACACACACACACATTGTGTTATGTTTACAAAGTTTGTCAGTTTTTTTCTCTTTCTGTCCAGGTTGTTTGAAATGCTTCCATGTGTCCATGACAGTGCTACTTCTGTTTAATCCTCCATTGCTCATCACCATATGTTCTCCTTCATATCTTCATTTTCTAATTCCTGAAATTCTTCAGACAAGCCTATCACAATAATGCCATTCTAGCCTGGGGTAAAAAGGATTCATTGTTCCTTCTTTCCTTCTTCTGTATGTCACATTCTTCCACTCTCTTGACATATGACAGAATTATCATGTATCTCTTCATAGCCTTTTCATCCTCCTTCTCCTCCTCTTTTTCTTTTTTCTTCTTCTTTTTTCCCTTTTCCTTTTTGTCATTCTTTCCCTCCTCCTCTTAGTTCTCTTCCTTTCCTTCCTTTCCTCCTATTCCTCCTTCTCTTTCTCTTCCTCCTTATCCAACTCTTCTTCCTCTTCCTCTATCTCCTTTGTCTCCTTGAAGCCTTATCTTCTTTTTGAATTAATTCTTTTTTTAATACTAGTTTGAACTATAGGAGGACGGATCCTGAAAGATCTGGACAGAAGACTGTTGCCAATAAGAGAGTGGAATTTAAGGAGTATTGGGGCTAAAGTTGTTCAGGTTTGGAAGTCATCCAGTGAAGACATAAGAGTAGATATGATCACTGAAGGAGCAAGATTGTAGAATGAGAAAAGACAGAAATAGAAGGTTAAAAAAAGCTAATATTTCATGTTTTGTGCTCTCAACAAATGCAATATTTCTAAAGATGCCAAAGTGGTTATTTCCCTAATTCAACTGAGCCTACCCTAGGGATATGGGTCTAGGCATACTATGCTATTTTAGGAACTGTCCAATTCTTAGATCAAAAATTGTTAATAGAGGCAGTGTTTTATAGTGGAAAGTACATTGTACCTAGAATCATGGGGACTCAGGATCAAACTTCACTTCTCATATTAACTATGTTTGTGATTCCGAAAAAGTCATTTAATCACAAAGAGACTCTATCTCTTTATCTGGAAAATGGTGATAATAACAGTACCTATATCACAGGGTTGTTGTGAGAATCAAATGAAATAATGTATATAAAACACTTTAAAATCTTAAAGCCCTATACAAATGCTAATTATCTTTATTATTGCAAAGATTAAGCCCCTGCTTGAACAATGTATGTCAACCAGAAGTAATATCACAACAGCCATTTGCTCAGTTGGATGTTTTTATTCCAGTCTGTTCCAGAACCCATCCAGGATGGTCAGGCTTTGGGAAGACATTCTATCACTAGGAATATAATCACCCTTTTTATTTTCTTCTCTCCTTACGTAACCCATAAAGTGCATCCTGGAACCTTCTCAGGATGTTTGACTATTCATAGGGCTTAAAATCATGGGACTCATCAATTGTATTCCTTTTGGTATAATAGAAGACCACTAAGTCTTATCATCTGTCCTGCAACTTCATTTTAAGATTTTCCAAATATTCACCATCTGTCCTTTATATGATCCGTAAAGATGCTGACACTGTCATCTGACCCAGTAACATACCCTGAGAGACATCTGGTCTACAACTGAATTGTATTGGCACAATGGACAGAGTATTAAACCTGAAATCAAGAAGACCTGAGTTCAAATTCAGCTTCATATACTTATTAGCTGTGTAAATACTGGGAAAGTCACTTAGCTGCCATCTATCTCACTTTTCTCCACTGTAAAATAGGGATAATAATAATAGCTCTCTCCTACAGTTGTTGTGTGATCAAATAAAGTATGATTTGTAACGCATTGCCAGGAGGTGTTAGAGTCTTGTTCCCTTTCTTCAATTAGAATATGAGCTACGTGGGAATAGGAATTGTCTAACCTTTTTTTTTTTTTTTTTTTTTTTTTTTTTCCTATTTTAGTGCTTAGCATAGTTCTTGACATATAGTAAGCTTTTGATAAATACTCTTTTTCTCATTCATTCATTTATATACTATGCCTCATATAGTTGAAAAAGGCCACCTCACATTCAATATAATTTAGGGGTGCTACAAAGCCTTGGCTAACAAAACTTTTTTTTGTTTTTCTTCTGAGGCAATTGGGGTTAAGTGACTTGCCCGAGTCACACAGCTAGGAAATGCTAAGTGCCTGAGACCAGATTGGAATTCAGGTTCTTCTGACTTCTGGGATGCTGCTCTATCCACTGTGCCACTTAGCTGCTCCCAAAACATATTTTCTTACAGAAAAATAAAACCTGACAGTATTTCCCCTTTTAACCAACTTGGAATTCCTATTATTAGAATATATATGACTTCCCTTCCCCTATACTAAATAACAAAATTAGAATCCTTATTCTCAGAAAGCCCCTTTAAAAATGCATGTTCCCTGAGAAAAGAGATAAGGCCTCGCCTAGATTTTAATATAATCATGTTTTTAATTTTAAGACTATCTAAATATATTTTGATATGCTGAAAGTCTAGTACTGAGTTAGAGGACAAAGTAACTCCTTAAAATATATGCAATGTTAAAAAATAAACTAAAAGAATTGGGGTTGAGGCATGAAGACAACAGACCAGGGGCTCATCTTCAGGGAGATGGGGCCCTAGGGTGACTGCTTGGGAGTGGGCTATTAGAATGAGTAGGAAGGCTCTAGGATTTGTCCCTGGTCTGGATATCACTTGTGTTACCTGAACTCTTGTCTGACATTGGGCATAGATCTGAACAAAGAAAGATTCACTTTCTTTTGAAAAAGCAGTTTCTTATTATATAAGTGAGGTGTACACAGAACACACCAGAACTGTAGATTATAGTCATCAGAGACAGGATTCCCCTTTTTGTGCAAAGTCTATGATTAGCTTCATAACTGAGGACAGACCCTTCAAACAAATGGGACTTCAGGAAATAGGAAAACAAAGAGCTGGTTAGAGAAGAGAGTGGGGATCAGGAAAATATGGTGAAATCTTGAAGAATCAATCAACACATTAACAAACATCTGTTTAGCATTTAAGGTGATACTCTGATATGATACTGAAGAAGAACAAAAGAGGCCTCTGCCCTCAAGGAACTTACTTTTTAGTTGGAGAGATAACACATACATAAATCAAAGCATACAAGATAAAGAGAATAGACACTTTAGAAGAAAAGGCAGAGAAGCAATGTAATATAACAGAAAGAGAACTGGACTTGAAATTCCAGCACCTATATAAAAATCTGGCTTTGGCTAGTTATCTAGGATAGATTTAGATATAAAAGCAATAATGAGTAGATCAGTCCAAGATGGCATATCCAGAAACAGTAAGATAAAATCTGAGTTTCTGAAAGGGGAAAACTATATAGAAAAGAAAAGAAAATAGAAAAGGCAAAAGATTTCAGCAGTCTGGCAGTGGGTTGAAAACCAAAAAAATCCATACCAAATCAGTGTAAAGAATGTAGAGAAGAAAAGGATAGCAGGAGAAAAACAAATAAATATGGTATTAAGCTTAAATAAGACTTCAAATTGCAGATAAAGTAATTGAGAGAAGTGGACCTTAGGTGAACCACTTCAGGCTTCAGGGGTGGGGATAAGTTCTTACAAAAACTTTTTTTCATAACTACCAGAAAGGCAAGGGACTCAGGGAGGAATTTGAATTAAATATGACCTCAAATTCCTACAATTCTATGATTCTATTGTCAATAACCTGTTTGCTTAGCTGGACTTGTTTATTCCCCTCACTCCCCCCACACCCTTGTTTGTATACATGCGCGCGCGCGCGCGCGCACACACACACACACACACACACACAGTAAATCCATGATAAATATGATAAATGGATTGATAATATTAGTCACTTTCTATTGTTTAATAGGGCATGACCTTCTTGATTCAAAATTGAATTGCTTCTTAAAAAAAAGAAGGAACACTATCTCCATTAACCCTTACAGGGGTCCTCAAACTTTTTAAATAGGGGGCCAGTTCACTGCCCCTCAGACTGTTGGAGGGCCAGACTATAGTAAAAAAAAAAAAACTTTGTTTTGTGGGCCTTTAAATAAAGAAACTTCATAGCCCTGGGTGAGGAGGATAAACATCCTCAATTGCCACATCTGGCTCATGCCGTAGTTTGAGGACATGGAATGGAAAAAAATTAATAATACTGCCTCCAACCCTCAAGAGCAAATTATTGAGATGGAAGAGGCATAGAAAGAAGGAATGTGACTAGCATCCTCTTATTTAACTAAAAAGCAGGAATAACCAAAACTTAAGAATACTCCATTAAGGGCCTTGATGTCTTCTCTTTTCTTATTGGTGGGAAAAAGAAATACTCTTTGGCTCATCTGTTCCCCTTAAGTAGCTACATGCACCTAAACCATGTGTCTTCTATCTTTAAAGTAATTATTAGGGAGTATAGTCTCAATTTATAGAGGGCATCTTGATAGATTTATATGTTTGCCACTGAGCTAGATATTTCTCTTACTATTTATAAGGTCAGTAATTCTCAAAAAACAAAAACAAAAAACCAAAACTTTTTTATATGTTTCTCTCTATCTCTGTCTCTCAATCTGTGTGTGTACTTGTATGTTTTTCTCTCTGTTTCTGTATCTCTCCCTACAAAGTTATTTTTATTGAGTGGAGTTTCATTTCTTTGCTAAAAGGAATCCTGGATTCACAGGCTCTTGACTGTAGAAGAACATAGATAATGTCTTTCTGAAAGCCTTAATGCAAAAAAAAATCATATATCACAGATATATATTGTGTCAGATTAATAAAGAAGCATCTTGTACATAAAAATGTACAAGCAAGATGCTTGTATATCACATCTCTTTCCTTCTCAATTATTAGTGCATAAACTAAGCATTAGATCGAGGAGGAATTAATTTACTTATCTAGGTTCCATTCTGCCTGTTTGTTTTGCTTTTTTTCATTTAGAAAATAATAATTTTTTAAAAAGAAAATAATATTAGATGATTATGAAGGTCACATTCCTTCTACTTTCAAGCTAGGTGGTACATGAGATAGAGAAATAGGCCTGAAATCAGGAAGACTCCAGGAAGATTTGGCCTTCATCCAATTGTATTCATTATTTATTGAAGTTTTCATTTACTTAAATATTTATAAACATATATAAAATACTCACTACATTCAATGCAATGTGCTAAGTGCTAGAGGAAATTTGAAAATAAAGAAGACAATCCCTATACTTAAAAAGTTTGTAATCTAATGTTGCCAAAGATGTCTACTCACTGAAATATGATTTTTATAAAATACTGTGAGTGGACTATAGCAAGTCATCTCTGAGCTTCAAATATTTTACATATTGAGATAAGGTCCCTTTGAGATGAAAATTCTATAAGATGTTCTCAGTTACAAGGCAGTACCATAATAAAGACTCTAAAAATGAGATTCTATCATATCACTTAAAAAATGTTGGACACAAGAACAACCCAAATCTCAGATCCCTAAACTATCTTCTTAAGAGAGATTTTCTGATTTTTTTTCCCTCAAGACTGTCAACAAAGCAAGCAAAACTCAAATTTTCCAATTCAATTCAATCCAATAAGCATTTATTGAATGTTTATTATATTCCAGGTACGAGGCTAACACTGAGGATACAATTAATAAAAAGAAAGAGTTTCTCAAGGATCCTTTTTACTGTTGTTATTCAGCTGTGTCCAACTCTTTGTGACCCCATTTGGGGTTTTCTTGATGGAGACACTGGAGTGGTTTGACATTTCCTTCTCATTTTACAAGTGAGGAAACTGAGACAGTGTTAATGAACTTACCCAAGGTCACAAAGCTATCTGTCTCTGAAGCCAGATTTGAACTCGGGAAGATGAATCTTCTGACTTCAGTCTGAGAACTCTATGCATTAAGGTGCCTTCCAGTTTCCTAGGGATTTCTTACAATGATAAAATTACAGGGCAGTCACACCTCTTCACATCCCCCTCTCCAAAAAACAAATAAATAAATAAATGACATCTTACAACTAACTTTGAGTGTCTGACACACATTGTTGTGAAGCTCTCAGTTAATTTTTTGGAGTCACATGTATTATAGAAAGGAACAATTTATTTAAAATTATAGACATTGTTCCCATTAAACCAACACTATCCTTTTGGTTCTGTTATATTTAGGGATATGAAAATCTTATGGAAACTTGTCTATTATCTCTCAGTGTATGGAAATTTTACATGAGTATGTATAGAGATTTTACATATAAATATATATATATATATATACACATACAAACAATCACATGCATTTATATTTTCACATGTGTGTGTATGTATATAGAAACAATCTAGGATGAGACATAAGATAAAGAAAACAACAGGAAGTTTAAAACTTAAAATTACATGGAAATTATTTTTAACACTAATGACTTTTTTATTATCTTGGGCATAAGAATCCATATTTTTGATAGAATTAATGTATAATGAATGCCAGTCTTTGACCTAAATGTGGAGGTCTACTCATCTGGGGACACATCTGAACTTTTTTTAAACGTGCCATGATTTTCAGGCCTCGAAGGACTGCCCCAATTCTAACCTAAGAAACTGGGGGAGATCCCCAAAGCCCTCTTCTCCTCTTCATGGTTTGATTTGATGGGGTGAGTTGTAGGGGTGGCAAACACCCAGTTGAATTTTAGAAATAGTCTAACTTAATGTCATTTGAAAAATATTTATTAAGCACTTACTGTGAACCCAGTATTGTAATAAATAAGAGGTATAACCTAGAGCTATTCTAAAATATGAGCCTTGCTTGCTAGGACCTTTCCATTTAGGTTTGCTTTATAAAACATAAGCGAATTAAACAAAGAAAATAAATAATAATACCAGATGATATGTGCTTAAGAGTCAAAATAAATGGTAAGGATAGTGAATGCTAAAGGGTTTTGGTGAAGGGACTAACTATTACAAGATTTAGTAGTTAGAGAATGCTCTATGAACAAAATGAAGCTTATGTTAGAACTTCAAAAATGTCAAGGATATTCTAGATATGAGTGATGGCAAAAGAAAAGGTAAAGAGATTAGAATAAGCATATCATATTCAAAATGCATAGAGGAGATCAGCCTGACTGCACCATAGTGAGTAGTCAAAGATAACATTGGATAGAGACAGGGCAAGTTTGGATAATATAGGGCCTTGAAAGTCATTCTGACACATCTGAGCTATGTTCCCTAAGGCAGTGGACAGTCCCTGAATGATCTTGAGTTTTTTAGCTTTTGAAGCTGATATAATGAAAGTCATGATTTCAGAAGATTAATCTGGTGACTCCACATAGAATGCAAAGCTGACCTTGACAAAACTTGTTACACTGCTGCACCCACCTCCCAATTCTAAATCTGAATGGCATGTAGTAGAATACAAGTTCAACTGATCTTTTGTAATGCCTAGAGAACAAATGTAAACAATCTCTGACAATAGCCCAATGTTAATACAGTGCAATCACAGAGATAGCAATCTTTTTTCCAAAGGTTCTATCTCTATAGTATCTAAACACACTGAACAAGTACCCAATGGGTATGCTTTTACCCACACATGGAGATAAATCTTTATTCTTATCTTCTCCCACCAGCTGGTGCCATGTAGTCATATGGCAATAGACCAGAGGGGCTTTTTAATCATACACTATCAGGATATTCAGAGTTAAGGTCCACACAGCAACTATAACTCATCCCCTCTTTGAATAAGTAATTTCTGAGTAAGTATAGATAGTGATGCTACCCTCAGATACACTGGTACCTTCAGAATTGTTAAAATATTTTTGGTTTTATTTTTATTTCTTTCTGTGAGAGAAGCTGACTTGATTTAAAATAACTTTTGTCATTTTCCTTTGTGATAGAACTGGAGAAAGGAATATTAATTAATAGGAGCTTAAGGGAGAAAAGTTGATTGAACCTTGACTGCTTTTTCTTATGCACACATGTAATTCAGTTGTTAAAAGTCAAGCTAATCTTATCTAATTTAGCAAACACCTACTATGTTCATGCCAGTGTATTAGGTTCTAGGGATACAACACAAAACTACAAGAAAAAGTTCCTGCCTTCATTCAGCTTATATTTTCCAAATGTAAGTTGGTTCAGAATAAAATAATTTATTTTAGTTATATTTCAATAAATCCAATTGGAACTTTTTTAAAGCTTTACTATTTGGGAATAAAATGAAATAGAATTTATCCCAGAGTTCCCCACAGAACTTGGTTCAAGTCTGATTTTCAGGGCTGAATGAAAAAAGATAAGTTTCTCTTTTTGACTTATTCCCCAACAGATTGTTGAAATATCTAAAATATCTTTAAAAAAAAAAATGTAGTTGCTGCTTTTTTTAAGGTTTCCCAGCAATGATTACATGGTCAATAAGTCATCATAATCATTCAATGCGTGGTATCAGTAATCATGACACACTTTATTTTGCCCTCCACAAAAACTATATAAGATGCACACTTATGGAAGTACATGAACAAAAACAGAAATGTTAAGTACTCCGATACTCCATTAGACTCCCTGGGTTTATAAGAAGGCAAAGGGAATTTTGGGAATGAACACTCTCCACTTGCTTTTTTCCTACAGAATACAAGCAATGCGTGACAGAGTAAGGATTGTTGTCTCCATACACTTCTTTTGCCTCACCAAAAGAAACAATGCATTGTTATCCCTCTGTCTCTGGCTTGGCTTTTGTTTTTTAATTATAGGGGAAATAATCATTGAAAACAATATTCTTGTTCCTCCATACTTCTATTAGGCCAGGGCCCAAGGGATGGACTCTGAAAATCTTGACTTTCTTGAACTTTACATAGGAAGAACAATCTTAGGTATCTGGAGCTGTACTTCAAAAAAAAAAAAATCATTAAAAAAAAAAAGTCATAGGTAGAAGGTCCTATAGAATCATAGAATATGATTTAGAACCAATAGTGAACCTTAGACATCACCTAGTCTAATACCCAATTATGTAGATGAAGAACTTGTCAAATGTCCTGCCCAAGATTACATAAAAGAGTCAATGTTCAAACCCATATCTCTTGGTTATGAATTCAGTGTTCTTGGTTAAAATTGAGCTCCCCTCCCAATCACTGGATTTTAAAGGGCACAGAATATGCCCATTTTAATGGTATTTTATTAGACAAGTTATTCTGTAAGAAAGAATTATATAGAATTATGATGATCCACAATGAGTTATTACACATCCCAAAGTCAGCTATCAGGAAAACTTTAGGTCAGATGAAATCTTTGAATGACTTTAGGAAGGCACCATTTGGCAAATGAGCATAATTGAATATCTTTTGTAGTCAGTTCTGCACAGATTCCACTTTCTCCTAAATAATATGGAATAATTATGGTGACACCAAGTGCCACTTCGCATCAGGGAGGCCTTGGTGACTCTCAAAGCCCTCTAGCCATAGGGTTGTGAGTGGGATGTGCTAAAGCCAGTTCATGACCCTCTGAAGTTATATACTTTCCCCAAGAATGTCTCATTGTCTCTCCAGAATATGGCCATTGATATGAATTCTAAGATGCTCCGCAGCCCTTGGGGGGCACCCAATAATTACACAGAGTGCCTTTCAGTGATCCTGAGTCAGAGTCAGGTGTAGTGACACCTTATTGACATGTGCCTGGAGCCTCACTCACTGATGTATGTCATGAGAGAAGGCACTGTTGCTTCTGTGATGTGCACCAGTGGTACTTGTCAGTTTGCGAGCTCAGTGAGAGATAATGCATGCTGAGGAGAGCTACATTTTCTTTCTCTTGGGTTTTGAGCAACACTGCACTGGAAATCTTGGCTCCTCTTTTCAATTCTACCCCTGGCTCACTACATTGCCTTGTGAAAGTTACCATTCTGTACCTTAATTTAACAATCTATAAAACAGAACTAATGCTGGGCTCTATTCTGTGCTCATCACGCACACATTGTTCCACTGAATAGCGTCCTTAAGTATTCACTGGAGAGGTCTCCGTTTCCAGTAAATTTGAATTCATCCAAACACTCCCCTGGCACCTCTGGCTCCAGTGGCAGCTGGTCACAGTCTATGAGTGCAACAGACATCTGGCTGGTGATGTAGGTAGAAATGGAGCTAGCGGCCAAGTTTCTTCAGTCATAAAAGGGAAGAGGGAAGATTTTTTTAATCCCTGGAAATAGGTACCCCCTGAAGGATGGGGATTCATATAGCCAAGAGTTACAATTCACTGCTTAGTTAGTGATGATGAGTCCTATAGGTCCTCAGTGTCAGAAAGATTCCTATTCTGAAAACATGGTTGATTCTCTTGTAAGAACTAATTCAATGCAACAAATTTATGAAGCACCTACTATGTGGAAGGCAATGGTTTCAAAACTAAAGCTATAAAGATGAAAAGTGACACAATATTTGCCCTCAAGTAGCTTTCTATCAAGTAGAGGGTAGGGGATATGACATGTACCCAAACAAATAAAGATTGGGGAAAATATGACCATGTGATTCTATGATAGCAGCAAAAAAGGACCTCTAGGCATATTTGAAACGGAGAGTTCAGTTTTCTTTTGGTGAATAATAGAAATATTCACAATAGTCAGAGATGAGGACCAAAGTCATATAAAAGTAGTGGAACTTCCTCTGTGAGGAACACAGAGACAAAGGTACAATCAGCTAGAATAGGAGTATTCCAAAAGGTCCTTTCGAGGATGGATGGCTTAGTCCCTAATTTTGGTGACTGCCCGAAGCTGCTACTTTGCATATCAGAGTTCAGGGCACAGGGGGGATTTTGGGGGTATACAGGTGCAAAGAGAGAAATAAATTAATTTGGAAAGATATTATTTTGGGCACACAGCTGTACTAACCTTAAAAAAAATTGTCAGCATTTTTATATGCCTAGATTCAATAATCTACAGCCTCCCTTAAGAAAATCTGTCATGGTGGTCTCAAGACCACCAGGCCTAATCTTATAGTAATCCATTTCTTGGCCTCTGAGACCACCCATGGAACAGTCTCTTTCAGTAAGTAGTGCAGGGGTGCATGGGGGATAAAGCAAAAGTTTTAACCTAATTTCTGCTAATTTAATGAGTCATGCAGTGGTCTTGAAGATCCTTATAGTAGTGGTGGTACCACACTATGTTTATCCCTACCACACACAACTTGTGAAGAATCAAAAACCCAAAGACAATTGAGGAGCTCCAGTCCAAACTCCTCAATTTATGGGGAGGGGATAAGAGAATAGTGAAATTGATCTGGGTTCTGAGATTACTGATATCACCTGTTCAAGCCTTTAAACTGTCAGTGGTTTCACGGACTTTATGGGAGACATTTATCCACATGCCTCAGGAGTTCATAAGGGCATGTACTCTTCTTTGATCTAGAAGCAGGTAGTCTAGGGCCAATTAGTGGTCCATAACCTTCAACTTTTGACTAGGGTGTCAAGTCCTTTGGCAGTGTTGATGATCTGTTCCTTCACGTGTCTGACAAGCTCTTCCTGTGAATCTCTCAGATATCTGTGCATTTCCTCTTATCCATTCCCCAATTAAATGCCCCTAAAGGGCTTAGACAAGGGCTTAGAGGATGGAAGATGAAGTCATTTGACCTTGATGGAGGTATAAAAGATGAAGTAAATTCCCAGAGTGAAGAGGGGGCAGGTAGATTGCCCCCAAAGAGGTCCAGGATGTGGGTGTCATTTTAGTGGAAGAGGATATAGCATAGGTTTATCTGGGTCCATAAGGGGCATAGAAGTACATCTTGTCAATTTAGACCATTTGATATTCCATAGGTGGATCCTCAAACTTTCTGGACAGACTAGTATCAGAGATCATTTCTCAACAGGTATGGTTAATGTCTGTGGGACAGTGGATGGATTGGACTTGGATAACACAGTTGTGGATTTGATGGAGTTATGCAACAAGCCTTAGAGTGTTGGCTGAAAACTGAATGGTACTTTATGTGTCTTGTGACCAAAGTGGGTTTGTGGAGATATCTCCTTGACCATCTCCAGGTTCCAGGCCACTTGTGAAGATCTCTAGGTAAACTGCTAAAGTCTGCTAATGACAAGATTTAAGCAATAAAGCCACCAAGCTACAAAACAACCAGTCCAGGTTGGAAACAGAGTAAATCAAAGTTTCCATGCAATTAGTATTGGGATCAAGCCCAATTCTAAAACTATATTTCCTGGGTAAGGTAAGGAGACCCAATTTCCTTGTATCTCCAGAAAAACTACAGAAAAAGTTTTCATCTGCACTCCAATATTCACATACCACTACTTGATTCACAGGATTTTCACTATCCTTTTGTAACCCATTCCACCAAGGATATATATATATATTTGAGGTAGAATCAAAATGGCATCCAAAAAAGCAACATTTTTCTTTAGGCCATCTTTTCTTATTCATATAGATTTTCTCATCAGGTCATAAGTTCTTCACCAGATACTTTTTATACTGAAGAAATCACAGGTCCAATTGGATGAGGGAGAGAACATCACAGAGACCAGCCTCAAAATTATGCCAGCTATTCTTGAATTGTCTTTGATTTGAAGAAGGCTGATTTAATAGATAGGGAGATATATAGAAAGAAAATTTAAAAAAATAAAGCATTTACTATATGGTAATCTTTTTTTAAAAAGTGATTGGAAGTGGAGTAAGTAAAAAAAAATTCCATGAACATTTTCTGAAGCTGTACTTTAAGCAATAAAACATGCTCACGAACTTTTAACAATTATTCTCACCTCTGGTATCTGATTTTTGAGATCTTCCATAATCCAAACACACTGTTGATCCAACGTTATTTCATACTACTGTTTGTCAAGAAGCAATTAAGTGGTGCAATGGATAGAACACTGGGCCTGGAATCTAGAAAACCTGAGTTCAAATTTAGCCCTAGATATTTAACAGCTGTGTAGCATTAGGAAAGTCACTTAATTTTTTTCTGTGTCAGTTTTCTCATTAGTAAAATTGGGATAAAAATAGCAACTACTTCACAGGATTGTTGTGCAGATCAGATCAGATATATTTATAAAGCACTTTTCTCAGTACCTGGAACAACCTAGGTACTTAATAAATACTTGCTATGTTTTTTGTGTTTTTTTAAAATTTCTTCCCAGCTTTAGTCAAATAATTCTCATTCATATCTTCCCTCAAGCCTCATTAGGTGTCTTTTCATGTCTTTTCATATATGTATGTGTGTGTACACACATTATACATGTATTTATATGAAAAGATATGACTATTGCCCACACAGCACTTACAAACTCATAATGTTAATAAACACATAGCTATATTAGAGAATGATGTATATATATATATATATATATATATATACTGGGAGAGGAAGGAATGTTTTACTTGTGGCCTTTGAAACAATAGGTGCATAATAAATCTATATGGAATTGAGATTGTTGAATTGAATGAAGAGAAGTACAATGAAAGGGATGTGGGAATCTTGACAGGATAGAGGTCTCTTTGGGCTGGAAGTGTCAGCAAGGTTTTGTGAGAAGGTAACATTTGATATAGGTTAAAATATCAACAGGCAGTAAAGTTATTTGTGAACCAAGATACAGGGATAGGAAATAAATTTAAGCCTTGATTAGGTACCAGGCACAGAACTAGGGACTGGAGATATAGCACATCATCTTGACAAAAAAGGGGATGACCTATTCTGAAAACAGCTACTAGTTTATTTTTAGCTGCTTCACAGAATAAGTGAACAAAAATGTGTTAAATCAAACTGGGTAGAGTTAAATCAAAACCCATAAAAGGCCTAGAATGCCAAAGCTAACAAAGTTGAAACTTTATTAGGCAAACTAGAAAATGTTAGACTTTTTTTAAAAAATAAAATAACATTTTTGATTTTCCTAATTGTTTACATATACCATGATCATTCTTGAGTCTCCTTTCCGGCTGGGGCTCATACTGCCTATAGTATTCTCACTCTTCTGTTCATCTATCTAAATACTATTTATTCTTCAAAGTCTATATTCAATTCCATTTCCTTCAAAATTCTTTTCTAAACTACTCTTGTTAATGTTGATCTTCCTACTTTAATAACTCATATTAAACATACCAATAGCCCCAACTATCTGAATGAATTATTCTATAATAAATCTATAAACATATTTTTCCTTCCTCAGGGAAAGATCAAATATACGATTCTCAAGGGCAGGGGGTATGTCTTGTCATAATGTTGGAGGCATAGTCAGTTTTCCAAAATTTGAATTAAATTGAAAGGCAATTAATGAATTAAGTGGGAGGAAGTCCTTTATTGAAGAAAAATTCACTCTAAAAATTGAAGAACCAAATTAGTATAAAAAGTAATTGTTAGTCTTTTTTAGAGGTAGGAAATCCTCTGATGACTTTGTTTTGATAAGACTAATCTATTTCTCAAAATCTTAGCTAACAGAACAATAATAAAATTAATTATAGCAAAATTTCATGGAATTATAATTATTACTTTTATTTAGAATTACCCAATGTTCCCTTGGATGTATGTGGATACCTTGAAGATCTTGGCTAACATGGAAGAAAACAGATTGCCTGTAATTTAAATATGATCAGTTCTCATTCCAATACTATTAATATATCTTCCTTGAATTTACCCTCAGAGAGTATAAGGAGGGTGAAGAAGTCTTCTTTTGCTTTCCTTTACAATCTTGGCAGTACTTGAAACTTGAGGACTGCCATTTTTTTAAAGAAAAAAAAAGAAAAGAAATTTTTACTGCTTATTTGCCTTCTTACTTTAGGAGGGCAAAGAGGGACTTTTTTGAATCTGGGAGGGAAAGAAAAAAATATGCATGTTTTAAAAATTATATCAGTTCTTTGGTATGTGTTTTGTTTTTAATTCTTGCTCAGACTTGGGTGTGGTGGGATTTCTGGCTGGATCTTTCTTTGTGGAGTCACGCTGAGTCCGTTATGTTCTGGAGTTGAGATTTTATTCAGTTTCTTTAATCATTTACATGTTCCATTGTGACTAGAGTCATCAACATACATTTTTCCCTTCTTTTTTTAACATGTTGGATCACAATGTATTATGCTTGGTAAGGAATGTAGATGGGCTTGTTGAGAATCTATATAGAGAAACAAAATTAATTACAGTCACTCGTAGGATTTTTGTAATTTCTCCCTCTACCACCTCCATCCATCCCTTTGCCTTTTTTTCATTCCCATTTTATTTTCTTTTGTGGACATATTAATACCATAAAATTCATACTTGCTTTTAGATTTGGATTTTAATTATACTTCATACCACATCTTCAAAGCCAACTTCTTGCATTTTATAAAACGTTTTATGGGGAAATGATTACTCACTTCAGTATCTTCTACAATGAGAAAACTAAAAATCTTAAAACTTAAGCATATATGGACAATAACAATATGCCTCAAAAGCCAAAGAGAAAAGCCTTCATTGAAAAACAAAAAAGAAAAAAACATTCATTTTACAAAACTTAGATTGTTAGTTTTTTATGTGTATGAAATAATTCATAAAATTAGTATAAAAAGTGGGGTTTTAGCATTCCAAGAAATGAACACTGAAAAATCTTCCTAAAGAGGAAAATTAATATAGAGTCATGCTTTTCATACAGAAGGTAAGTTCAATTTAATTCAATTTAATAAACTTTATTGGGCAATATAATAGTATAGAGGGAGAGACAGAGGAAGAGAGAGGCAGAGGCAGAGACTACAGAAACCGAGACAGAGAGATACACAGAGAGAATTTTAATTGTTTACTATATGCTAGGTACTTCACTAAGAATTGGATATATAAAAACAAACAAGCAAACAATTTCTTCATTTCAATGAGTTCATATCTGAAAATATTTGAGATGTTTACACATTCCTATTTTTCAGTGAGGAGGAAGTCTGGGTCTTATCTTCAGAAACTTAGATTCTTCTGCTTGTGTGATGTCCTCTGCTTTCCTCCAATCACTGTATTATTATGGTAGAGGGGTTTAAGTAACTCAATGAAACTATAAGTTACACATTCAGTGCAGAGCAACAACCAAGACGGACAGATCTTTGTGGAGAGTTCTGACAAAGGAAGTAGAGAAAGAAATGGAAACCACACCATTATTTTTTGCCAAGGAAACTCCATTGACAGTATTAAAATGTTAAAAGAGATAACATCAGAAGATGAGTTGCTTGGGTCAGAAAGAGTCCAAAACATTATTGGAGGAGAATAGAGAATAACTTCAAGTAGCTCCTACTAATGAAGGGGGTGGGCTAAAGCCAAGAGGAAGCTCAGCTGTGGATATATCTGGTTACAAAATAAAAGTCTGAGGCTATAAAAAGTCAATATTGGAAAGAAAGGAGGAGCGTAGGATCTATGAACCAAAGTAAGCTGGATATAAGGAGATGGAAATATGAAATATCAACAGTTTGGGTGTCAGTGAATTTAAATGAGAAAGAGTGAATTAATTCAGGTGGTCATTTCATATGCAACTGTGTACAAGAATCTCTTAGAAGAAATGGAATAGTCCTCAAAGTCAATAAAAGGATAAGAAAAGCCCTACTTGTTTATAATCTCAAAGACGATAATGATATATATTTAAATCCAAAGTAAACTATTCAACACCATAATAATTCGTCTATGCTCCAACCACTGATGCTGAAGAAGCACAAGATGATCAGTTCTATGAAAACCTATAATATATGTAGATGTATACATACATATATATATGTATATATCTTCTTTAAATAACACCAAGAAAAACAAAAGATATCTCATTCACCACAGGGAATTAAATGCCAAAGTAGGAAATTTTAAAAAATTGGAATAACAGGAAAGTTTGGCCTTGAAGTACAGAATGAAGCAGGGCAGAAACTAGTAGAATTTTGTCAAAATAAGTAATTGCTCATAATAAACACTCCTTTTCAGCTTATAAAAAGGGAACTCTATACATGGAAATTACTAGGTGACCAATATAAAAATCAGGTTGTTTAAATATGTTTCATGGAGATCTATACAGTCAATTAAGACAAGACCAGAAGTTGACTATGAATTACATCATGAGTATCTTTGAAAAATTCAGACTTAAGTTGAAGAAAGTAGAGAAAAACTACAGACCATGTAGGTTTGACCTAAATAACTTTTCTTATGAATTTGAAGTGATGATAATGAATAGATTTAAAGGATTAGATCTAGCAGATAGAGTGCCTGGAGAGCTTTGCAATGTTGTACAGGAAACAGGAACTGAAAAAGAATTCCAAAGAAAAAGATGAGCAAGAAAGCAAAATGGCTGTCTGTGGAGGCTTTACAAATAGCTGAGGGAAGAAGGAAAGGGAAAGGGGAAAGAGAAAGGGCAAATTATACCCAATTAAATTCAGAATTTCAGAAATTACAAGGAGAGTTAGGGTTTTATTAAATGAGCAATGCAAAGAGATAAGAGAAGGGAATAGAATGGGAAAGACAAGAAATTTCTTTAAGGAAAAACTATAGATATCAAGGGAACATTTCATGACATGATGAAAGACAAAAATAGTAGGGACTTAATAGAAGCCAGAGAGATTAAAAAGAGGTGACAAGAATACACAAGAGAATTATATATATAAAAAAAATCTTAACATCACTAATAGCCATGATGATGTCACTCATGTAGAACCCAGCTTCCCAGAGAATGATAGTAAGTGAGCCTTAGAAAGCATTGCTAAAAATGCCTAATGGAGGTGATAGAATTCCAACTGGATTATTTAAAATCTTAAATAACTACTCAATATAATAGCAAATCTGAAGAACTCAACAGGTCATTAGGATGAAAAGGTCAGTTTATATTCCATTTGTAAAGAAGGAAAATGCCAAATAATGTTCAAATTATCATAATTACACTCACTTCACACTCCAGGAAGGTTATGCTTAAAACTCACCAAGCTAAGCTTCAGTAATATATGAGTTAAGAATTATCAAAAGAGCAGGATGGTTTTCCAAGATGCAGAGGAACTACAGCCCAAATTGTCAACATTCCCTGGACTGTAGAAAAAGTAAGGGAGTTCCAGAAAAACCTCTACTCCTACTTTATGGACCACATTAAAGACTTTGCAAAATTGTATGGATCACAACAAAATGTGGAAAGTTTTCAAAGAAATGGGAGTAGTACCACCTCATCTTACTTGTTTCCTGTGGTCTTTATATGCAGGCCAAGAAGCAACATTTGGAATTAAGCATGGAACAACAGATTCGTTTAGATTGGAAAAGAAGTATGACAAGGTATTTATTGTCACCTTCATTTAACTTACATACAGAAGACATCATGTGAAATTCTAGACTGGATAAATTTAAAAAAAAACTGGAATTAAGGTTGCAAGGAGAAACATCAACATTCTTAGATATACAGATGATACTACTCTGATAACAGAAAGTGAAGAGGAATTAAAAAATGTTAAGGGTGAAGAAGAGTGTTAAAGCTGGCTTGAAGCTTAATATCAAAAAACCTAAGGTCTTGGTGACTCTTCCTATTACTTCCTAGCAAATAGAGGAAGAAATGGAAGTAGTGTCAGATTTTATATTCTTGGGCTCAAAGATTATTGCAGATAGTGATTGTTTTGATGAAATTAAAAGATGCTTTCTCTTTGGAAGAAAAGCTATGGTAAATGTGTTTAGCATGCTAAAAATAAAGCAGAGTCATCATCTGGCTGACAAAAGTCCATTTAGTCAAAGCCATGGTTTTGCAGTAGCAATATATGACTGTGAGAGTTGGACTATAAGAAAAGCTGAGTATTGCAGAATCAATACTTTTAAGTTGTGATGCTGGAGAAAACTGTCTCCTGGCTAGCAAAGAGAACTAATCAGTCAATAATTAAATTAATTCAGTTTATTTACTAGATCAAATATGGAAGCTAAAGCTAAAATACTTCCGCCACATATTGAGAAGTCAGTATTTCTTGGGAAAGAACCTGATATTGGAAAAATTTGAAGGCAAAAGGAGACAGCAGGATGAGATGGGTAGATAAGAGTCATAGAAATAAGAAACATGAACTTGGACAGACTGCAAAAGATAGTGGGTGATAGAAGGATCTGTCCTGCCTTATTTTGCATAGCATCATGAAAAGTCAAACACATCTGAACAACAATAGGACCTCATAGGCAATTCAACCCAACTAGCTTATTTTACAAAAGTTAAGTGATACATATTTGCGATCACAATGAAGTGCCTGAAACTTCATTTCAAACTCAGATTCCAAGTCCAGCACTGCCCATAGAGGTATGATATGTTTATATCCAAAATCTAATGATTATTACTCATGTAACAATGTACAAATCATTTAATTTTTCCAGGTCTATTTCCTCATCTCTAAAGTGAAGGGGTTGGACGCAATGGCATTTAAGTCTCCTTTCTAGCTCTAAATCTATGAAACAATCAATGAAGACCAAGTTGAGGTTCTGTAGCATTTCTTTACTGTGGATCCAATCTGCATAGCTTTGTGTCTTCCCTAAGATATTTTAAGAAGTAGAAACATAGAAAGTGGATCTTGAAAGTAAATAGATTGAGGATTAACCGCAAATGGTTGAAAGTCAAAAGAATAAAAAATTCAAGGGTGAAGGATAGATAAATACCTTATTGAAATAGGTAACAATAAAGCCAAAATTGTGACAATGAAATAAACAAAGTAGAATGGGGACAATGGAGTGAGGGAATATAAGAGGGTAGGGGAAGTTTTTTTTTTCCTTTTATTGAACTAAATACAAAATAAGAAAAAAACCCAGAAAAACAAAAACAAAAATAAAAAAACAAAATGTTGTCTTACCCAGCAGAACATCAGAGAAGATAAGAATAAATTTCTATTTCAAAACAGCATATAAAATGATAGAAGACATTACAATCATGACTGTTCATATTTTCTTTGCTTTCTTGTAGACTGTTTTTTTTTGTTCTTTGCTGCATACTTTTTACTTTATTCTTTTTTCCCTTTTTATCCTCTCTACCTTTCCTAAACAAGCTATAGTTAAACAAGCATATATTTATATACACATATCTATACCTGTGTTTGGACATATCTGTCCAAACCCACACCCACACTCACATCTACATGGATACATATACACACATACGTATAGACATACATCTAAAACAATATTAATTTGGCTGAGATATAATATAGATTTCTCTCTTAACTGAATCTTTAAGTTTGACTTTGAGATCAATGATAACTAGCCTTATATTTTTCCTAATAAGTTCTATTCCTGATCCTTGTTATTGTGTTTGTGTCTCTACTAACTCTTCTACTTTAGTTCTACTCCTTGTCTTACCTTGCTATTACTTTACCTCCCTTTTCCCATAGATTCCTTACTTATCTTCTCCCCTACTTTTTCCCTCCCCATTTACTCCATTCCCTTTAACCTAGATATTTTATCCCATTCCATTAATTCACACAACCTTCTATACATCACCTTATTCTATTTCCTCCTCTCATTTCTTTATAAATTGTGGAGGGTGCTGTACCTTTCATTGTGTGTATGTGTGTATGTGTGTGTGTGTGTGTGTGTGTGTGTTTGTGTGTGGGTGTATGTATGTATATATTTTTCCCTATTTAACTTGTTTCCAATGTGAGTATGTTTTCAGAACTATAGGCCCTCCTTCCCTATCTAATGCCTCTTTATCATTTCTTCCTCTGCACTTTATTTGCATAGCATAACTGCTATTTTTTTTTTTATTTTTTCCTAGGCAATTTTACTTTTTAGAGTCAGGTCACATTCAGCTCTATCCCCAATCTTTCTTTTGATCTACTTAATTATTGATGTCAATTAGACATATTATTTATATATCAACATATAAAACATAAACAGTTTGTCATTGTTAAGTCTCCTGAAATTAGTCTTTCATGTTGGCTCTTCTATGTCAAATTTTCTATTAAATTCAAGTTTGGATTGAGACAAAATCCTGAAAAATTGTGAGTTTGTTAAATGTTCTTTTTTTCTCATTGAATTTTATGGTTAGTATTGCTGGATACTATATTTTTGGCCACAGGCTTAGTTATTTTGATTGATTATATTTAAAAATCCAGGATTTACGGTCTTTTGTTGTAGGTGTTGAATCCTGTACAATCTGTAAAGTTTTAATTATAACTCAAGCATATTTGAATTTTTTTTTGCTTCTTATAAAATTTTGTTTTTGATCTGAGCATTTCACAATTTAGGGGAAATGTTCCTATGTGTTTTCTTTTGTAGGATCTCTTTGAGGTGGGAATCAGTGAATTTTTTCTGTGTATATTTTCCTTTCATGTTCTATCACTTCAGAACAATTTTCTCCCATTGTTTCTTACATTATTGTGTCAAGGTTCTCTTTTTGGTCATAGCTTTAAGGTAGTCCAATTATTCTTATGCTTTTTTCTTCTTGATTATTCTCCAGATCTGTTGTTTTTCTTTTGTTTCATATTCTCTTCTACTTTTCCATCCTTTTTATTTTGTTTTGTAAATTCTTGGTCTCTTATAGCTTCATTAGCTTCTCCTTGACCAATGCTATTTTTAAAAGTATTATTTTCTTCTTTAAGATTTTAGATTTCTTTTTCTAGTTGGATGACTTTTTCAATAATCTTTTTGTTTTTTTGCTTCTCTTAGATTCTTCTTATGATTTTTTTATTTTGTTTTATTTTTATTTTGTTAGTGTTTACACAATCTCTCTCATTTGGTTTTTAAAGTCTTTTTTGAGTTCTTCTCTAAAATCTTTCTAGGCAAGTAGCCATTTAAGGATATTTTTTGAGGTAGGAGAAACTTTTTTTTTTTTTTTTTTTTTACTTCAAATATCCTCCTCTGAAGATAAACCCTGATCTTCCCTACTCTCTTAATACGTTTTTATCCTTGGGTTCTTTCTCCTTTGCCCATTTTTTAAAAATGACAACTTATTAGTGCAACTACCTCTAATCCTGTGATGTGGGGGTGGTACCTTTTGCTTGTCTTCAGCTCTGTTCTGTGGTCTGGAACTCCAAATAAGAAGCCTCACCCTTCTGTAAGTACCTGCAGCCAGCATTGACCCTGCCCACTACTTCTATATGCACCAGGGGTAATGTTCCTTTTTGTCAAAAGCCATGTCTTAGCAGCACAAATAAACTTGACTTTATTATCAGCAGAGGTTCCCTCAGGCTTCCTGGATTCTGCCTTCAGACTCCCCATGCTCTCTGGGAGGTGAATGTTCCTGTGCTTGTGGCAGGGGTTAACTCTAACCTTTCTGGTCCAGAAGCTTCCCATTGCTATTTCTACTGAGCTAGTCTGGAGGTATTTACACTTCCCACCTGTTAAAATCCAATCCTGGGGTCTTTTTGCAATTTTTCTCAAGTTGTTCCAGGAGGACCCCTGTTCTGCCCCAAGTCTTATTTGTTTTTTACCAATCTGTGTTAGCCCTGAGGCACAATTTTGTTTTGTTTGTGGGGAAAGTCTGGAGAACTTGGAATTTTCTGAACTACACCATCTTCCCAGAATTCTCTCCCTGCCACCACCCCCCATAATATATATATATATATATATATATATATGTTTTAATTAGTCTCTATAAAGGGATTTGATGTTTTCTGGAAAGAATTGGGTTTCAGTGAATGTCAGAAAATAAAAGTAACTTATTCTCAGATTATAGAACAGGAAATCTAAAGCTAAAAATGATGTCAGAAGCCATTCAGTGCAATCATCTGACTTTACAGATGGGGAAACTGAAGTCAAGTGACATGTCACTTGACAACAACTTAATAACCTCTGTTTTTTTTCTACTGTGCTAAAATAATCCAATCCAATCTAAGCCAAATTAATGAGCATTTATTAAGTATATCTACCAAGTACCAGGAACTGTGATAAGCATCCAGTTTCTTCCCTCCATAAAGGAAGACATTAGTAGGAGTTTTGCACGCTGTAGTTCTCCAAACTGAGAAAAGACAAGACAGAGGGTGATAGTGTTAATTAGGACAAGAGTTTACAGCATGAGGGTGAACTTAGAAGTGATGAATTTAACCAAGAGGAGCATCTTGTTCTGTGGGCCTGAAACCAGGGAGAGCAGCAAATACAAAGTGGAGAAGAGGTCTAGTAAGAATAAAGTTCTCTTTAAAAAAATGATGGAGAAGGGATAATTATTTGGTAAATGATGCAGGAATGTAAGGGAAGAGCAGAGGAGGATTGAGAGGGAAAAAGGTAAATTGAAGTAGAGAGAGGTGAATTGGGTAGAGATGCAGCTATAATGGTGTAGTCACCTGGGCCAATAAGAGTCTGAATCTCAGGGAATAGCAGAACAGTTGGTCAAAATTTGTTAACCATGAGGTATGAGGATATGGAACTGGGAGAAGTTTATAGACTAAATTGCTCCCAATATTCTAATGATGAGGAGACTAAACTGAAGATAATTCCCAAGTGAGTCCCCTCATTTGATTCAAGTAGGAGAAAGGAAAGTCAAGGCTTGTAAAGCAAACTGAAACTATATTAAAGACAGAAAGCTTTTTAAAAATTTCTTTTGAGAATTGTCCCTTTTTTAAAGCTTATGTGAGCCAGGAAAAATCTTTTGTAATATTATCAAAAAATAGTAGACCATGCAATGTTTCAGTGACTTTAGAGTGTAAATCTACTATACTCCCTGACAGTAGAGCTGTATTTCCATGGCCTAAACAAAAACACAAACAGATTTATAAGTGTATCAATCTGGTATTTTGAACCATTTTGTTAAGAACATATTGGTTATTTTTCTGTTGACCTAATATATTATTATTATTTGATACATATGGT
The DNA here is from genome assembly GCF_902635505.1 of Sarcophilus harrisii. Classification (NCBI taxonomy): domain Eukaryota; kingdom Metazoa; phylum Chordata; class Mammalia; order Dasyuromorphia; family Dasyuridae; genus Sarcophilus; species Sarcophilus harrisii. The sequence goes on from NC_045426.1 coordinate 388,487,238, forward strand.
GCTTTAAATTTTGCAAGTCTTTGACATGTCCTCTATTTGATCCTTATAGTAACCCTGTAAGTTAGCAATTATATTAACCAACTGTTACTCAATTAGCATTTATTAAGTGTTGATTATTAAGTGCCAGGCACTGTGCTAAGAGCTGGGGATACAAAGAAAATTAAAAAAGCAACTCCATCTTATAGGTAAGGAAATGGAGGTACTAGACATTGAGGTCCTGTCTTGTTTTTTCTTTATTACCCATAACTTAGTATTTTTCCACATAAAAACCTGTATATGAAATTGCAAATCTACTGTATACAACTTGCTATTCCTTTTAAATATATAAAATTATAATGTAAATTTGTTTCCCCTTCCCCCAACCTAGAAATAGCTATAATTAAATACAAATATGTATATGTTTATATGTAGATATGTAATCTGTATGTATATGTAAAATCATTCTGTTATCAGGGCTTTCTCTAGATAAAGTTAGCATATTATGAAGATGTATTTATAATAAGGTGAATTAGTCACTCAAAGTTGTACTTAAAACATTATTGTTGTTACAAGAATCTAATATGTTCTTTTGATTCTGCTTATTTTACTCTGCATTATTTTATGCAAGTCTTTTCATGTTTTTCTAAGATCATCAAGCTCATCATTTCTTATAGAAAATAGTATTCCATCATAATCTTATACCACAAGCATTGTTCAACCATTCAGAAGTTGATGATCATCATTGCAATTTCCAGGCATTTTTTTGCCACCACAAGAAGAACTACTATAAACATTTTAGAACACATAGTTTCTTTTCAGTTTTCCCTAATTCCCTTCAGAAATAAACCAAGCAGTGGCATCTCTGGGTCATAGAGTATATGTAATTTAATAACTCTTTGGGCAAATTTCCAGACTGCTTATTAAAATGTTTTTAAACCTTTTTTAAAGTTCTTAGTTCCCCAGTTCTATTTTTTCCTCCTTTCCTTTTATCCTTTCTTTCCCCCTGTGATTGTAAGCAATCAGATACAAAATGATGTAAAACATTACCATGTTCTTAAAACTATACTGCTTTTACTGTATACAATGTTTTTCTAGTTTTGATCATTTTGCTCTTCATTATTATGTGCAAATCTATCCATGTTTTTCTAAGATTATGGAATTCATCATTTCTTATAACACAGTAGTATTCCATCACAGTCATATAGCAAAATTTGTGTAGCCATTCCCCAATTGATGGACATCCTTACCATTTCCAATTTTTTGCTACTACAAAGATTACTGTTATAAATATGTTAAAACAGAGCTTATTTCCCTTTTTTGCCTTATCATTTTTAGAAATAGACCTAATAGAGTTATTGTTGGATCAAAAGTATTTATTCTGTTGAATAGCTCTTTGGGAACAATTCAAGATTGTTCCCCAAAATGGTTGGATCAGTTCATGATTCTATGATAATGAATTAGTAGCCCCTCCAACATTGCTTTTCTTTGATCATTTTAGCCAACCTGGTCATAAAATAGCTTCTGAAGAAAAAAGTACCAGGACCAAATGTATTTTCAAGTGAATTTTATCAAACATTTAATATAACTCCAATAATAAATAAATTATTGGGAATAATAGACAGAGTAGAGATCATACCAAACTCCTTTTATGAAACAAATATGATATTGACACAAAACAGGAAGAGTAAATCAGAGAAAGCAAATTATAGACCAATTTCCCTGATGAATATGGATATTAAAATCCTAAATAAAATACTAGCTGAAAATTTGCAATAATATATTACAAAGATCATATATTATGATCAAGTGGAATTTATACCAGTAATGCAGGGTTGTTTAAACATAAAGGAAACTGCAAACACAATTGATTGTGTCCATAATAAAAGTTTTAAAAATCATATGATTATATCAATAGATGTATTCAATAAATAGATTGCTAATAGATATAGAAAGTAAAACACTCGTTCCTATTTAAAAACACTTGAATAATACAGATATAAATGATTTTTTCCTTAGACTTAAAAAAACCCTAAAATTATCAGTGAGTATTATTTGTAATGGGAATAAGCTAGAATCTTTCCCGATAAGATGAGGTATGAAGCAAGGATATCCATTGTCATCAATATTATTCAATACTATACTGGAAATCCTAGTAATAGCAAGAAGGTTAGAAAAGATAAAGAAGGAATCAGAATGGAGAATGAGGTAATAAAACTATCTTTTTTTTAGATAGACAATATGATGATACAATTGGAAAATCCTAAACATTCAACTAACATGTTAGTTGAAGCAATAATTTTATCAAAGTAGCAGGACATAAAGTAAATCCACATAAATCATCAGCATTCCTATTACAAACAAAGCCCTGTAAGAAGAGATAGGCTAGAGATACTCCATTTAAAATAATCATATGAAGTTTGTTGAATTGGGGATATTTAATTTGGAGACAAGAAGACTTTGGGGAAAGATAGGAACTTATTGCAGTCTGTACATGCTCAAAGGACAGTCATGTAAAAAGATTAGAATTATTCATATATTTTAATTTGATTTTTTCAGTCATATCTGCAACAATATGTATTCATTATTTGCTTGGTATTAGTAACAATGAAACATAAATCTCTGCTCCATAATCCTTTCCAAGTTTCAGGTTTTTTCACCGGATTGTGCTTATTTCCTATTTCTTCACCAGATCACGTGCAAATCTTGCTCTTTTCACCTTCATGATGTCTCTTTTTTTATTTGATTCCTCTCTATGCATACAACTGCCACTTTACTTTAGGCCCTCATATACTTCTCTAGTAGATTATTTCAACAACCTCCTACTTGGTCTCCCTGTGGACTTACTTGTTTTATAACTAGTCTATCTCATGGAGTACTAATAATGAAATATACCTTAAACACAGCTCTGATTTGTGATTCTATTAAACAATCAACTGCCTCAATAAATTTTATTTTTTTTTCTATTGGACTTTTAAGAATCTTCATAACCTTCCAGTTTAGCTTTCAACCTCATCACACATTATTCACCTTCCCATAATCTGTAATCTAGCCAAACTGGACTTTTTCTATTCTTAATCATAACATAAACTTTTCCATCTATCTGCCTTTGCAGTGGTGTTTCTCCCACACCTAGAAACCCATCCCTTCTTATCTATGTTTTACATAATCCTCTTTCTTTACAATCCAGTTCGGGCACCATCTTTTGAATGAAAACTTTTCTGATCTCTACAAATCTCAGTGCCTACATTTCCAACTATCTAACTACTGCATATAAAGTACGTTAAAAGTCTCCAGCCATTCTGGAGAGCAATTTGGAACTATGCTCAAAAAGTTCAGCAGTGTTTCTACTGGCTTATACCCCAAAGAGATACTAAAGAAGGGAAAGGAACCTGTATGTGGCAAAATGTTTGTGGCAGTCCTGTTTGTAGTGGGAAATGAATGGATGCCCATCAATTGGAGAATGGTTGGGTAAATTGTGGTATATGAATGTTATGGAATATTATTGTTCTGTAAGAAATGACCAGCAGGATGAATACAGAGAGGATTGATGAGACTTACATGAACTAATGCTAAGTGAAATGAGCAGAACCAGGAGATCATTATATACCTCAACAATGATACCGTATGAGGATGTATTCTGAAGTAATCAATTGATCAAGGGTGGACAGAAGCAACTACACCCAAAGAAAGAACACTGGGAAATGAATGTAAACTGCTTGCATTTTCGTCTTTCTTCCCAGGTTATTTTTACCTTCTGAATCCAATTCTTCCTGTGCAACAAGAGAACTGTTCGGTTCTGCACACATATATTGTATCTAGGATACACTGTGACATATTTAACTTGTATAGGACTGCTTGCCATCTGGGGGAGGGGATGAAAGGAGGGAGGGGAAAAGTTGGAACAGAAGTGAGTGCAAGGGATAATGTTGTAAAAAAAATTACCCAGGCATGGGTTCTGTCAATAAAAAGTTATAATAATAAAAAAAGTATGTTAAAAGTCTTAGCATAGTATTAAACATTAATAATTTAAAACTTCACAAATAATTTGGAATTCCCTGCATAAATATAACATACATTTTTATGTATATACTAGTAGGTTGTTTTAATTTTTATACTTTCTACATATTTTTCTTTTTATACTATCTATTCTATTCAGATAGATATAATTAACAATTATTCACATATGGCACCAGATCAGTAGGTAGAAGCAACATGTTTGAATATATTTCTTTGTTCTTTTTCCCCCCTTCTTTCTGCCAATGTAATTCCCATTCTATGCTTTAGATTCATTGAGCTTTTAATGGAAGACATGATATCTCTCATGGCCAACTTTGAAGCTTTACTTTGAGATTTATTTTCTTTTATTTTATCATAGTTTTGCTTGTAAGATCATCCCTTAGCATACATGATGGTAAACTTCACCAGAATTTATAATCTTGAATGTGATGAGGTCTTTTCAGAAATATGTCAAGAATATTTACTGCTAAATATTTTGGAGAGGTATTTCATATACTGACATATACATATATGTATAAATATACATATTTATACATATATGTGTATATATATAACTTATTTATTAAAGAGGGTTATGTTTTGTGATCTATCACCCTAGGCAAATTTTTAAAAAAAAAATTTGGGCTAGAATGGTAGATTTATATAGGCAAGTATTTATAGAAATTCTAAAGGTGTGTGTGGGGAGGGTGGAGGGGTGGGAGGTGCACATGTGTTTGAAAGGTGTTGAGTCAACCTCATGACTTTTGGGGTCAATTCAGAAGAAAACAATAAAGTTCAACTTCAATTTGATCAAGAAAAATTTAGATTTACTCAGAGTTTCTTTTAAGTAGTTTGTAGAGTCATTCAGGATCTAAGTTGTGTCAGCTTATATGAAAAAGAAAGGCACTAGAGCATATGTACACACACACACACACACACACACACACACATCCCTATATATAATAGCATAAGAAAATGAAAGACATAGAGATTAAAAATAGAAAAACAAGAATAGAAACAAAAACAGAGACATAATGCCAGCATTAACAATAGAACTATAGTTAATTTAATATAACCAAATCTAGTTTGGAGCCCTAATCTTATATTAGGCTTTCTCTTTACTTTCAAGATTTAGCTTTGGTTGATAGACCCTTTGTTCAAGGAAATCCCTTGTGATTTCTGGCCAATTCTCTCTGGATTTTCCTTTTTCAGATCTGTAGAATGTGCCTAATATGTCTCTGCTCTGGAACTCCAGCCCCTGTACATCTGGCCTGCTATATCCATGCCCTGCCATGTTTCCCCAATTTCTGAGCAGTCCATGTTTGCTTCATTGGGTTAAGGCAGAGAATTCCTGAACCTTGAAGAAATGAATGCTATCAAGGCAGGAGATTGGAGCCTTATTTGCTTGGCTGTTGGAAATCCTGGTTAAAAATAGTAGACACTCATTAAGCCTACAAAATGAGGAATCGTCTACTATAAGGACTCAACTATGAAAAGTATGTTGAAGCGTGGGTGTCTGAATGGCTCTTTGAAATCTGAGCCCGATTCTTTATAAGTTGTCTCCAGATTACTGACTGGCATTACTGTACGTGTTTAAGAACACCTTTAGTGCCTGTGCTCACCCAACAGGAATGTTTAGAGCCCCTGAGGCCGTCATCGCACCACGTAATCTTCACAAAATAAAACAAGAGTAATAACTAATAATAACTGGTAGCAATTTGGTGGATATAGTTCATCATTTATCATCTTTATGTACATATCAATAACAGTTGACGCCCTTTGGCAGACTTTCAGGGTGTTGCTTTGCCATCCACAACAATAAATCACCTGAGAGCATATGTAACAATTATTGTCATAAATAAAGCAGTTTAATCATAATAAAGGGTAGAACCAAACAGAGATCCTAACCAAACTTGCTAGATAGCTAGGGGCCTCCTTCCATGGTTTCTGTGATTCAGTCTAATATATATTTAGCTAATGATTAAACAGCCCAATAGTGTTAATAGTTGCTGAGTCCCAGGCATGGAAGACAATAGGCCCGGTTAATGCTTATGTCGTCAGTGGGGCATTGGAACAATAAAGTCTTTTATACTGTTAGCCTTAGCCTAGATTTGGTAATGTTTTGATTTATGAAGGGCAAGCATCAACAGTTCAGCAAGTGAGAGTATTTATACCTAATAGCTACTTTTCCCCATAGTTTCTTGTGAAAGTAATGTTGCATTCGGCTGTGCCTGGAAGATGATTTGTACTGAGGAGTAGTTAGACTTGCTGACAACTAAGAACTTTAGCATGTGGAGCTTTCTTGCTAAACAAAAATGATTACCTCCCTGGTACTATTGTTATTTCCCAGCATATTTTGGAGAGAAAATATAATATTTTCTAACAATGTAATGATGAAATAATTCTCCCTTCCCCCTTCAATACTGAAAGATGAATATTATAATATTCATTTCACACATTTTGCAAAAGGGTTTACATGTAAGCTAAAAATATTTGACACTTCCTTACCTCTTGTAAAATGGTTCTTTCTATATTTCTGTATTATAGGGCTTTATTTTTATAGCATTTCAGTACAGACTTAGCAGATTATCATGTGCTTTTGAACAGAGAAAAAATGAACATTAATATTTCTTTGAGACTTCAAAAAAAGCTGGAAGTTTCAGAATCATGAGACTAGAAAAAAAATTTCAAATATAGATATAATTTATAGCACCTAATTGGCACAAGTTCTCATGTATCTATGTGTGCGTGTATGTATGTATTTATTTATGTTTTTATTTGTATTTTTTAAATAGCTAATAAAGAAATTTTAAACTTTCTAATTGAATCATTGGGCAGCTAGTTGACTCAGTGGATAATGTCATATCTAGAAACAGGAAAACTCATCTTCCTAAGTTCAAATCTAACCTCAGACACTTAGTAGCTATGCAACCATGGACAAGTCACTTAACTGTCAGTCTCAGTTTCCTCATCAGTAAAATGAGCTGGAGAAGGAAATGGCAAACCATTCCAGTATCTTTGCCAAGAACAACTCAAATGGGGTGTAAACAATAACAAACTAAATCATTCTAATATTTAACTGCTTGTGCCATCAGTCCATTCCTTGTGCCTTACATAAATGCTAGTTTCTGCACTGTAATGTATTTAATTTAAAAAAATCTATGGATAACCAATAGTAATTTCATTTTCTTTTTTCTAATTGTTTTATTTGTTCAAAGACCATTGTTGGTGTTGTTTCCTCTTAAGTCTTTTCTTCTAAAGTTAACTCCCTTTACTTTTTCTTCATGTATACTCTTGTCTTTAAAACATTTAAATTTATCCTTTTTTTCCCCCATTTGGATTTTCATCCTTAAATTTAAAATGGAGATTTCTAAATATGATTAGATTAGGTCCACCATAATTGTAAGCACAAAGTCATATTTTTCTACATTCTTTTTCTGATCATGGCAGCATCTTAGCAGGATTACAAAGCCAGGTTCACTCCATTGTAGAGAGGTGACAGACCAGAGGTGCTAATGAGGTATTCATTTCCAGTCATAGCCAATGGGAGAATTTCTTTTGCTTACTCTCCTTATTTTTGAGAATAAGAGAGTTTTATTTTTGCATAAAGAATTATAGGGAGGGAGAAAATCAATAGACAGTATAATGATACAAAAAAACCATCATCAATGAAACATTAAAATAAGGCAAAGCAATAGATAGTATAATGATACCAAAAAACATCATCAATGAAACATTAAAATGAGAAGGAAGGAGAACAAAGTATAGAAGGAGACTGACAAACAGAGCAGTGTTTGTATGATTGCATTACATTTAATCGCTACTTTTAAAATGTATACTTATTAGAGATTCATAGTTTCATAGGAAATCCTTTTTGCTATTCTTGTTTCTAGATGGAAATGATTCAGTTTATTAAATTTAAAGAAAAAAAATTTTAAATAAAAAAATTGGTAATTAAAAAAAATAAGAGACAATAAAAAAGGATAGAGCGTTTAAGTGACATAATCACTGAATTTCTTTCCTTTGTCTCCAGAAGACAGAATGAGGCTCAATAAAGGTACAGGAAGATAGAATTCTGCTCATAATAAGAAAGAAAATGATGTTTCAAAAATGGAATGAGCTTTCAAAAGGGCATGAGTTTTCTGTCAAGCAGAGTCTGTATAACAATTTGTGGATGATAATATAGAAGCTATTACAGATTTCTCACAACCTTCTGATTCCAAATTTTCCCATAATGGAAAAAAGAAGATTGTGCCTTCCTAATGAATTGATATTAGATTATTTCAGTTTCTTGTTTTTTTTCGACTGTCATTTTGTTTCTTGTTGTTTATTCTTCATTTTTGAAGAGGATCAAAAACATTATGGGTGATGTCTTGACTTCTGAATAAGTTGGATATGTGAGGCAGAATAGTACAAGGTCATCAGCCTCACTCTTTCTTCTAGTCATCAAAGTCTAGTAGTAAGGCAGAGGTCAAGATGATTGGAGATGGACCTAGAAGCAGTGTAAGATCTTAATGTCTTTAGTATCTGACTAAGTTCTAAGCATTCCATCCTCAAAATTGCCTTCATGACTATTGGAACAAGTTGTTCTCATCCATCCATATCTTCTGGAGAAGTTTTCACATGCTTGGGGTAGAAACCTGCTAATTTATCACTAGGTTTGAGGCTCATCAGTCACTTAGTTTAACTATCTGCTGATATGTTTATTTTTAAATAAATAAGTTTTTTTAATTTTTCAAAATATATGCAAAAATAGTTTTCAGCATTCACCTTTGTAAAATCTTGTTTTTCCAAATTTTTCTCTCTCCCTTCTCTTTCTTCCCTCCCTTAGATAGCAAATAATCCAACATATGCAATTCTTCTAAATGTACAATTGAATGTGCAATTTTTCTAAACATATTTCCATATTTTATTATGCTACACGAGAGAAATCAGATTGAAAGAGGGGAAAAAAGAAAGAAAAAAAAACAAGCAAGCAAACAACAACAACAAAGATAAAAATCTATGTTGGGATCCACATTCAGTTGCCATAATCCTCTTTCTGGATGCAGATGGCTCTCTCTATCACAAGTCTATTGGAATTGGCCTGGATCATCTCATTGTTGAAAAGAGCCAATTCCACAAGAGTTGATCATCACATAATCTTTTTATTGTTATACCTATGTTCTCTTGGTTCTATTATAATTCCCTTAGCATCAGTTCATGTCTCTCCAAGCCTTTTTGAAATTATTTTGCTGCCAATTTCTTATAGAACAATAATATTCTATTACATTTATATACCTTAACTTACTCAATTATTTCCCAAGTAACAGGCATCCACTCAGTTTGTAGTTCCTTGCCACAACAAAAAGGGCTGCTACAAACATTTTTGTATATATGTGAGCCCTTTTCCCTTTCTTATGATCTCTTTAGCATACAGACCCAGCAGAGATATTTTCAGATCAAAGATCATGCACAATTTTATAGACTTTTGGGAAGAATTCCAAATTGCTCCAAACTGCTCACAATTCCACCAACAATTTTTAATATCCGAGTTTTCCCACATGCCCTCCAACATTTATCATTATCTTTTCTTGTCATCTTAGTCGATATGAAAGGTGTGAAGTGGTACATCAAAGTTGTCTAAATTTGTATTTCTCTAATTAATAGTGATATAGAGTATTTTTCTATAACTAGAAATGGCTGTAATTTCTTCATCTGCAAATTGTCTATTCACATCCTTTGACCATTTATCAATTGGGGAATGACTTGTTAGGTGTTGGTCAATGCCTAGTTTCCGCCATATTATTTTCCTATTTTTCCAGCAAATTTTGTCAAATAATGAGTTCTTATCCCAAGCTGGAATCTTTGGATTTATCAAACACTGAATTACTATAATTATTGACTATTGTGTACCAATTCTACTGATCCACTACTATTTTTCTTAGCCAGTACCAAATAGTTTTGATAACCCCTTCTTTCTGATATAGTTTTAGGTCTGGTACAACTAGACCATTTTTCCTTTGCATTTTTTCCATTAATTCCTTGAAATTCTTAACCTTTTACTCTGCCAGATAATTTTTAACATTATTTTTTTAGCTCTAATTTCTTGTATTATTTTTTTAGCTCTAATTTCTTGTAATTTCTTGGTAATTGAATTGGTATGACATTGAATACATAGATTAATTTAGATAGAGTTGTCATTTTTATCCTATTAGTTGAACCTATTCATAAGCACATGATATTGTTCCAGTTGCTTAGATCTAACATTATTTGTATGAAAAGCATTTTGTAATTGTGTTCATATAGTTTGTGGTTTTGTCTTATCAGATATATATTGTATATGAGTTAAACTTATTTTAAATGGAATTTCTCTTTCTGTCTTTAGCTGCTAGACTTTGTTGATAACTTATAGAAATGCTGATAAAGGTGTTGGTTTATTTTATATCCTACAACTTTGCTAAAGTTGTTGATTGTTTCTAGTAATTTTTTAGTTGATTTTGTAGGAGTCTCTAAGTGTACCATTGTATCAGCTGCAAAAACTGGTAATTTTGCCTCCTCATTACTTACTCTAATTCCTTCAATTTCTTTTTCGTCTCTTATTGCTAAAGCTAAAATTTCTAATATAATATTGAATAGTAATGGTGATAGTGGGTAACCTTGTTTCACCTAGATTTTATTGGGAATGTTAGTTTATCCTCATTATACAAGTTGCTTTATGATGGTTTTAGATAGATGCTACTTATATTTTAGGGAAAACTCCATTTATTCCTATGCTCTCTAGTGTTGTAATTGATGTACTTTTTCAGAGGATTTTTGGCATCTCAATATAATCATACGATTTCTGTTAGTTTGGTTATTGATGCAGTCAATTATGCAAATAGTTTTCCTGATATCAAATCAGTCTGCATCTTATTTGGTCATACTGTATTATCCTGGTGATGAGTTGCTGTTGCATTGATTTTCATTAGGGAAATTGATCTATAATTTTCTCTCTGTTTTGATCCTTCCTGGTCTAGGTATCAGCACAGTATCTGTGTCACAAAAAGAATTTGGTAGACTTTTTCTTCCCCTATTTTCCCAATATTTTGTATTGTATTGGAATTAATTGTTTTTAAATGTTTTGTAGAATTCATTTGTAAATTCATCTGAACATGGAGATTTTTCCTTAGAGAGTTCATTAATAGCTTGTGCAAAACCTTTTTAATTTAATGTAATCCAAGTTGTCCATTTTGCCTTTCATAATGTTCTTTAGTTCTTCATTGGTCATAAATTCCTCCCTTTTCTAAAGATCTGATAGGTAAATTATCCCTTGCTATCCTTTTTGTTTATAATATCCTTTATGCCCAAATCTTGTACCCATTTGACCATAGTTTGGTATTGGATGTGAGATAGAGAACTATGTTGAGTTTTTGACATATTAGTCTCCAGTTTTTCTCAGCAATTTAAAAAAAAAATAGTGAGTTCTTATTCCAGAAGATAGAGTTTGGGGCTTCATCTAATACTATATTACTATAGCCCTTGATTATTGTTATGTGTATATAATCTATTCCACTGATCTCCATTCTATTATTTAGCCAGTACCAAATGATTTTCATGACTGCTGTTTTATAATATAGTTTTAGGTTTAGCACTGTTAAGCCATCATCCTTTGCCTTTATTATATCATTTCCCTTAATATTCTTGACCTTTTGTTTTTTCTAGATAAATTTTGCTATATTTTTTTCTAGTTCTATAAAATGATTTTTGGTAGTTGGGTATCTCACTGAACAAGTAGATTCATTAAGGCAGCATTGTCATTTATTTTATTAGCTCTGCCTACGCATGAGCCATTTATAATTTTCTAATTGTTTATATCTGACTTTATTTGTGTGGGAAGGGTTTTATAATTTTGTTCATATAATTTTTGAATTTGTCTTGGCAGGTAGACATCCAAGTATTTTATTTTGTTGATAGCAATTTTAAGTGGTATTTCTCTATCTCTTGCACTTGGATTTTGTCAGTAATATATAGAAATGTTAATGATTTCTGCAGTTAGATTTTTATATCCAGCAACTTCTGTGAGTTGTTTCTGGTAGGTTTTTGGATGATTTTCTAGGATTCTCTAAGTATGTATCATTGTATCATCTGCAAAGAGTGATAGTTTTATTTCCTTATTGCCTATTCTAATTCCTTTAATTTCTTCTTTTTTTATTGCTAAAACCTAGTTTTTTTTCCCCCCTAGTGCATTGGATAGTGTATGATAATGGGGATCCTTTCCCACCCCTGTTTGTATTGAGGATGCTTACAGTTTCTCTCCATTACAAATACTTTCTGTTGGTTTTAAATAGATCCTGCTTATTATTTTAAGGAAAACTCCCTTTATCCCTATGTTCTCCAGTTTTTTAGTGTATTTTGTCAAAAGCTTTTTCTGCATGTACTGAGATTATTGTATGATTTCTGTTGGTTTTGTTATTGATGTGGTTGATTATGCTAATAGTTTTCCTGATGGTGAACCAGTCTGGCATTCCTGGTATAAATCTCATTTAGTTATAGTATATTATCCTGCTGATAAGTTGCTGTAATATCTTTGCTAATATTTTATTTAATTTTTTTCTTCAATATTCATTAGGGAGATTGGTCTGTAATTTTCTTTTTCTGTTTTAGTTCTTTCTGGTTTAGGTATCAGTACCATATTTATCTCATAGATGGAATTTGGCAGGACTCCTTCTTTACCTATTTTTCCAAATAATCACATAGTATTGGAATTGATTGTTCTTTAAATGTTTGGTAGAATTTACTTGTGAATCCATCTGGCCTAGAAATTTTTTTCTTAAGGAGTTCATTAATGGATTGTTCAATTTCTTTTTCTGAAATTAAACTATTTAAGTAGTCTATTTCCTCTTCTATTAATCAGGGCAACTTATATTTTTGTAAATGTTCATTCATTTTGGTTAGATTGTCAGATTTGCAGCCATACAGTTGAGCAAAATAGATTCTAATAATTGCTTTAATTTTTTTTCCATTGGTAGTAAATTCACCCTTTTAATTTTTGATGATGGTGATTTTTTTCTTTCCTTTTTTCCTAATCAAATTAACCAAAGGTTTATCTATTTTGTTGGAGTTTTTTATATAACCAATTCTTAGCTTTATTAATTAAGTCAATAGTTTTCTTAGTTTCAGTTTTATTAATCTCTCCTTGGAATTTCAGAATTTTTAATTTGTATTTAATTGGGAGTTTTTAATTTGCTCTTTTTCTAGCATTTTTAGGAGCATGCCCAATCCACTGATCTCTTCTTTCTCTATTTTTTTATGTATCTATTTAGAAATATAAAATTTCCTCTACAAACTTCTTGGCTGTGTCCCTTAGGTTTTGGTATGTTGCCTCATTATTATCATTCTCTTGGATGAAATTAAGCAATGGTTCTGTGATTTGTTGTTTGACCCACTTATTTTTTAGAATTAGGTTATTTAATTTCCATTTGGTTTTTAGTATATCTTTCCCTAGCCCATTGTTGAATATAATTTTTATTGCATTGTGCTCTGAAAAGTAAGCATTTACTATTTCAGCCCTTCTGGGTTTAATTGTGATGTTTTTATGCCCTAATATATATATATATATGGTCAACTTTTGTGTAGATGTCAAGTACTGCAGTGAAAAAGGTATATTTCTTTCTGTGTCTCTATTCAATTTTCTCCAGAGATCTATCAATATCTTGATTTTCTAGTATCCTATTAACCTTCCTAGTTTTTTTTTTTCCTTGTTTATTTTGTGGTTAGGTTTTTTTTTTTGTTTTGTTTTTTTGTTTTTTTGATTCTGAGAGGGGAAGATTAAGATCCCTTACTAATTTAGTTTTGCTGTCTATTTCTTCCTGTAACTAGCTTAATATATTCTTTAGAAATTTCCATGATCTACCACTTGGAGCATATACATTTAATATCATTATATTTCATTGTTTGTGGTACCATTTATCAAGATTTACATGGTAATGAGGATGATGATGATGATGATGATGATGATGATGATGATGATAGCACCTATCTTCCAGTTGTGAAGATCAAATAGAATAATAATTGTAAAATTCACAGCAAAGTACCTGACACATACTAAATACTGTTTAAATGTTAATTGCAAAATAATAATAATACTTGTATAGTTACAATTGCATATATTTGTAATAATAAGTGTTATTATTATTAAATGTATATGTACATATGTATATACATATATCTTTAATATACTTCTATGGCTCAGGCTATAATTCTATATGGGCCACAGATCTTTACAGCTGTGTTTGGGAATAACTATTCTAGGTTTGTATGTGTGAATATTATTTTTTAGCTTCACTAAACATATTACGCTGCACTTGTCTCTCTAGACCAACATCCTACTTCAATTTGTCAAGGCCATGTTGAATGATAGTGCTATGTTTGAGAGTAATAGGCACCCCTTCCAAATTAGTATCATTTAATGAGCATGCTCTCTCTTCATCTAAATCATTCTCTATGTGGAATCTCATTCAGTCCTTTCCCATATCCAAATCAAAATCAAATCACAAATTATTGTCTCTGTATGAATATTCACTCAGGTATACACATAAATAAAAGGAAAGTAGTCAGGAACACATAATTTTTCACAGATTCATATATTCCACTTGAATATCAGTTTTCCTAAACAGTAGGCTACTTAGTTTGCTATTTTCAGGAAGGAATGCATGGACAAAGTAAGGTATTTTTTACTTAAATCAGAAATACTGAAAGAGCCAATTGAATATCCTTGAGTCATATTTTTACAAGTGAGACTTGTCATCAAAAAATATAAAATAATGATGAAAAGTAAGATTTGCCTGTGTTCTTGGGAGGAAAACAATCTTTGATTGTTAGTATCTTCTCCAATGCTAAATAAATAATGGCATAATTTTAAATCCAGAAAAGTTAAGAAAACATTCAATTGTAGCCCCTAATCCTTTGTGATATATGGAATAAATGGAACTAAATATATTATATTTATGGAATAAATGGAACTATGAAGAGTGGAAAATTGATTGTCCTGTCTTATTCCTAATAAATATTCAATATATTGCTTGATTGGCAGCTATTGTATTTTCTTGGCTATCCTAGAATATCTAGAATATACCTATAATATCCTAGAATAAATATCATCCATCTATTGCATCTTTTATCATAGCCTAGAAGATTACCAGAAATAATAAAATAAGGATAAATACCATTAAATCCAAGAAATGCTTGGATAATTGGGGTCTGTGTTAGGCTGATAAGTTCAATTTCATAGCAAACTATGCTGATGAGAATATTCAATTACTTTTTAACAAACACATATAACACACTTATTACATATAATGCATTGTACTGGGTTTTGGGAGAAAGATGCAAAAAGAAATAATATAAGGTTTATGAACTCAAAAACTTTACAATAAAGAAGAAATCAAGTCCCAGTTATACTAGAAATCATCCCTAGGATCTCAGAAGTAGCAAATTATGTTGCTGAAATTCAAACTTATGTTCTGTGTATAAGAAGAAGATAGAAGAAGAAGAAGAAAGAAGAAGAAGAAAGAAGGAAGAAGAAGAAGAAGAAGAAGAAGAAGAAGAAGAAGAAGAAGAAGAAGAAGAAGAAGAAGAAGAAGAAGAAGAAAGAAGATGACAACAACTATGGATTAATGGTGGAAAAAGAAGTCTACAGAGCCAAGAACAGAGTCCAGAAATCAGTGAAGGAATAAAGATGGCTGGATGGCTGACGTGGGCATTTATCTTAAAATGGAAGTGCTAGAAGTATAGCTCATTCAAAGGAAAAGATCACAGCAAAGCACAGTGATTTCTAAGAGTAAAGAAAGCTGCTAGATGGGAATGATCTTCCAGAGAGAAGGATGCTAAGTCATGGTGTAGAAACCAAGAGAGTCAAATCAAAGTTCAAAAAAAAATTAATAATGAATATTTTAATGAAATAAGAACTTTGATCAATTCAACAGTAAAACAGAGTTTCAGAGGATTGAAAATGAAAAATGTTATCTACTTATTGCTAGAAAGTTGATGGACTTGAATGCAGATTGCAACATATATTTTCAGATATAGATAATGTGAAACTTTGTTTTAATGGATTATGATTGTAGGTTATGAGACTTTTATTTTTAATGTTTAATGAGGAGAGAGAAAATAGGAGAGTTTGACAATAACCATGGGTAAAAATAAAATAAAAAAGAGGTTATCTAGCCTAATTTTTCATTTTAAAGAAAAGGAAACCAAGTTACAGTTATGTTAAATGCTGTGCCTAGTGTCACAGAAGTAGCAAATGTCAGTGCTGGGATTCAAACCCAAGTCCCATCTTTAAATTTAATATTCTTTTTCACTGAATCACAATTTCTTCAAACTTGCTCCAAAGGACATGATAATAGAGCAATATATTACATAAGAGCACTTGCACTCAACATATTCAAAAAAGTATGAATTGAAATGACAAATTTGATATTTCATCTCAACAGATAGATCATATAATTATTACCACTATTATTATCATTGTACTGTCAAATTTTTCTTCAGTGATATGAACTCCCATTTCACTGTGGTCTCTTATGACAATTTAAAATCTCATCCTATCTTCAAGGATAAATGTTTCCCTCTTTTATTTAATAGGATTGATTTTCATTAGAGAAAAGATTAAAATTAATATAAAACTCAAAGAAAAAATAAAATGGGAAATGATATGGCATTCAATTAAAACAACCTGATTTCTTTGTTTAAATAAATCAGAAATTGTAATGGATGGTGGAAAGACATCAACATCAATTATTACCATTTCATATAAAAGTTTAATGCATGTAAAAATCATTCCTTTAATAAGAAGGCCCAGTCTTAAAATCTCCTTAACAAATTCTTGAAAGATTTTATTTTTGTTTTTGTATTTCCAGTGTGTAATGCAAGTTTGGCATGTAAATATGTATTACTTTATAAGTGTTTCAAAATTGATTGATTGTAAATGGAAATCTTAAACAAAGAAAAGACAATGCTTATGTAGAATACAACTAGTTTACAAATCTTGTAGGAAAGTATGGTTTTCTCAAATATATTGTTATGGAAAATCACAAAAATATAGTTTAAGGCTACTTCCCCAACTCCAACTAGCACTGCAAGTTTGGGTATAACTTTGAGAGATTGTTGTTTGTCTAGTATTATGGCTCAGGAGTCTCTACTAACAATCAGTAGTCTCAATTAACATTTAGAAAAGGGTATTTCTTATGGAATTATATTAAGAACATTTGGAACAAAATATTTCCCCTACCTTTAATCACATATTCTCCACACTCTCCCACCTCCCAAAAAAATAAAGAAAAAGAAAGCCAAACATAGTTTCCTACAAATAAACCAGAACCCAAGTAAATAATAGATTTAACATGTTGCTAAAGTATAAATTCACAACTTCTGGTTACTGGAAGTAATTTCTTTAGCTTATTATTAGCAGTTTTTTTTTTTTTTTCTGGGACATACACCTTGAAGCTGCTTTCTCTCTTGGGTACCCATCTTTCTGTATCCATTTGTGTTTATGCTTGTCCTTGGTTTCTCTCTCTCTGCTCTAGGTTGGATGTATATTCTGCATGTCCTTCTTCCAATGACGTGGTTAATAAAAATGGCGGGGGGGGGGGAGGAGGAGAGAGAAGGAAAAACTTTTCCTTCCAAGAGGACTTTTCGCTGAAACTAAAATCCACTAGAAAGAAAGAGGCAGAAATCAAGATAGAATTAGTTGACAGAACAGGCACATACTATATATATAAAACCTGCTCAGCAGAAGCACTGCACACAAAAGGGAGTTTTCTAAATAAACTTATTAAGAGTTTCGGGCCTTGTAGTTCTATATTACTGAGTAAGCTTCACATGTATTTCCTACATGTATGCTAAGATAGCATTTTACTCTAAGCTTATGTCCACTCTTCCCAATAATATTATTTATATTACTAAGATAGTGAACTATAAGTTTATAACAGTATGTTCCATAGCTACTGCTTTTATTTTTATTATAAGAGCTAATTATGCCCACTGACTGATAAATAATGGAAAATCCACCAGTGGGTGTCATCTTCCAAAACCTCCCCTCCTAAGGACTTAACCTGCAAACTTGTTTCTATAAGTTAGAAGAGTAGCCCAGTGGGGATGCTAAATATAGAAGATTTCTTGAGAGCTCTAATAACAGAAATGAATTAGCTTAATGATTCCCTGAATAAATAATGATAAGGATAAAATAATGATAACTATAATAACAATATCAAGAAAGGCATGCATTAGGAAAAATATATATTTCTGAAGATACTCTCCATAATCATGGAAGAGGTCCATCTTTGAGGCAAAGAGGAATATTCTATATTCCCTGTAGTTTCTTCAGATGACTGCTATAAAAATGATATTTTAGTAATCATATCAAGCTCTAGAATTATAGATTAATGCTTTATTAAATCTGCTTCAAATATATATTTGTTGTTCATAGGAAAATAGTTTGTAACACTATTACTATCAGGAACTCCCAATACTGATGAAATTACATGCAGAGTTGGACTTCCATAACAAAAAGATCCATAATTTCATTATTTTGAATATTCTTCCCATAGACACAGTTCCAAAACTTTACATTTCATATTAGTGATAACTGATTGCTAGGGCAAAAATCAATGAATGAATAGATAGATAGATTGATAGACAGTTGGAAATCTGATTACGATCCTTATGATGATGAATCTCATTGGACTGAAATCTCTTGTGAAACACACATTACCCTCACTAAATATATACTTGAAATCTCTCTTTCCAGATTGTCAAGAGCTGCCTGTTAAAGTCCGTAAATATGTTAATAAAGAGTAATCTTCACACCATCAAGAGGCATTGAATAGGATTTTTGGAAAAACTAATTCATCCCTATTTGGTGGATGAGGAAATCAAAACCCACAGGGAAAAAAAAAGTTACTTTAAATTGCTTGACCCAGGACTAGAAATGCAATTGTTCCTTCTACTAGTGCTGTGCTTTTTCCAAGGGATATTTTGGAGAGAAGTTCACATCAAAATTTCAGAACTATATATGTGATACTTGATCTTCAAACATGACCTCATTGAAACAGAGAGAAATGATAGACCAGAATTCTAGCTAGACAAAGACAGCAGTACCATTAAATGCATATTATGCCTCAGAGGATAATGATACATTAAGTAGAAAAAATGCTTATCATCTATAAAGAATTTTCATACACATTATCTCGTTTGATCCTATGAGATAATCAACTTTTGACATGATTATTGTACCTGTTTTACAAAAGAGACAACTAAGAAACAAAGAAGTTAAAAGACTTGGTGGCCACAGGCTTATTAGTCATTGGTAAAAATAAGTCTTGTGATAACTTGTGATAACTGATTCACTGATATTTCTGTTATATGTTGCTGCTTCTGTGATAATTTAAAAGGCAACATAACATGGGGGATAGGGTACTTGACAGGTCAAGAACTTGGTTCAGTTTCCTCTTAGACACTCAACTGTGTGACCCTGGGCTTAAGAGTCTCTTAATCTCTCTGAGGCTGGATTCTCATC
The DNA here is from genome assembly GCF_902635505.1 of Sarcophilus harrisii. Lineage (NCBI taxonomy): Eukaryota > Metazoa > Chordata > Mammalia > Dasyuromorphia > Dasyuridae > Sarcophilus > Sarcophilus harrisii. The sequence continues at coordinate 388,506,751 of NC_045426.1, forward strand.
TGTCAAATGGGGATATTAGCACCACATTCCTGAGTTGTTCCAAAGATAAAATGAGATAATATATGAAAAGCTCTTTGCAAGCTTTAAAGTTTTACATAAATGATAGTTATTATTATTATTATTCTTTCTGAGGGTTGTTATGAAGTTCAAATAAGAAAAATGAATATAAAGTACTTTGAAGATCTTTCAATAATGCACAAATATGAGATATTATTAATAATTAATATTGGCTTCTTCCCTTATCTCCATGTACTGAAATACTTCCCTCTCTTCAATGCCTAGATCTGGGGTCACTTATGAAGGTAGCAGAAGTACTCTCTCCTGGATCAAAGCCTGTTTTGACTCTCAAATAGGATAACCTATGAAAGAACCTTGAAAATTTTAAAACATTCTTAAAGGGTAAGCTATTACTAATATGAGTATGTTTTTTAAAATTTTAGTATTTTATTTCAAGAGGTTAGCCAAAAATCATACACACATTTATCCATATCTATATATGTGTACACACATGTAGCTATCTCTCTCTAAATATGTATATATATGTGTGTGTGTGTGTGTGTGTATGTGTCTAGCAGACAGAAATAGTTATGAACTATTTCTTTTGAGATTATAAAACCATTATCTATTTTGATATTATTACTTAATGATGAAATTTCACTGATATCTTATTCACATAATGAATAAGTATTTCCTTTTAAGTAGCTCAAACGATTTTTTTAAATTGTGTTAAAATCCCTAAAAGCACTGATAATGATTATTAATCTTTTTTTTTAAGGTATTTTATCTGTATTGTTTTTCTTCCAAGGTGCCATCTACTGAAATCCTTTCCTTCCTTTAAGGACTTAGATCAGGGACTACCTTCTCTATGAAGCCTTTTTTGATGTCCTCCAACAAAAGTAATCTCTTCCCATTCAAATTTCTCATGCTTTTCCATTTATGGCTCTCTTATGCACTTAGTGTAATGTATTTATCTATGTGTTTGTCTTACTCTTTCCCCTCTTAGATTATAAGCTCTTTTGAGGATAAGGGCCATGTATTGTTATAAGTTTCATAAATATTCCATGCTATTGGAATCTTGTATGATTTGATTCATATATTCTGTATCAATAATACATACTTAATCTTTCTGTTATCTTTTAAGATTTCATAAATAGTAGTAACTTTGCCATTCCTTACTTCCACCATGTTTAACAGCTACTTTTTCATGACCTCTTCTAGTCATATGCACTTAGTTCTATCATTTATGCCACTTCTTGTACACCAGATTCATCATGGGTTAGGTATTATAACCTAATTGAATTTGCCCCAGTTTCTTTATTTTGTTCTGAATTACTATCCTTTTTAAAGCTATTAGGATTAAGAACTTGACCAGAGTTACACAGCTAGTAAGTACCTGAAGTTGGATTTGAACTAGGTTCCTCTTGACTCCAGGGCCAATGATCTCTGCACCATCTAGCTATTCCATAGTACCATTCTTAGAGATTGTGATATTCAATAATTTGTAGTCAGATAGCAACCCTTTGACATTACTGGAGAAAAAATAACAGTGTTGAAGAAATGAACTTTCATAGGGAGTGAGTTTGATTTTCACAAGAGCTATGTCTTTCTTATAGCCTCACATTTCTATTTATCAGGGTTTGGTTTTGTTTTATTTTTTAACAAAGTATTTTAACCTCCTACTCTAGAAGCATACATCTTCAGAATTTGGCAAACAAAATGGTTCTGTGTAGATACATAGATAGTTTCAGGGTAGAAATCACCAAAGTGATTTGAAGACCTTCAATGAGACCTGAAGTGAGAATTCTAGCTTCTCTGACAGCTGCTAACATACAGCCAAGACACTGGTAGATACACTTGGATGAGGTTCAAATTAACAATTTAAAGATGAAGGTTTCCATATCCCATGCTAATTTGGGCACTTCCCATTCAATAATTGCTTTTTTTCCCTTGGACCTCCCTGATGTAATAGAATTACTCGATCCTTGTGTCAATCACTATTTTCCTCACCATACTAGGAAAAACTCAACACATTTCCATATTGAATTCCAATAGCAGAGAAGCATTCAGTTAGATATGAAATGATGGTAAGTAAAAAGCCTTTAAATTGAACCAAACATCACAAGTACAGAGAGTGGTCTTATCCAATAAAATCCCAATGTGAAATAAGTGTGAAGCAGCTATTGTTCTTTTAAAAAAATACTTTAAAATACAGCTTAGTTACTTATGATCTCTGAATAATTTCTGGAAAAGTTATGCTTAAACTGGTTAGGATTTTACAGAACCTCAGATCAATCTATTTTTTTCTTTATGTCTGGCATTTCTTGATGGGAGGTATCAGGTGAATTGAACACATCTCAGCCATCAGCATAGAAATAATTTTGCCATCACCAAGCAATGACGTTGTATACATTGAGCAATGCCCCTCAGTGCAATTCAGTTGCCCCAGAACAATCAGGCTCACCTTGGCCTCATTTGTTTTGTAGTGGGACAAAGGTTCACTTAACTTTGTGAATTGTAATCCCCAAACCTATGCTACACAAACATCAATTAGTGAGAGCTGACCTAAATGATAATGATCTTACTGCATATTATAATCAGCTGATTCTTTCCCTAATTAAAGGATGCTCCAATTATAGTTAACCTAAAGGTCAGATGTTCCCAACTCTCTAAGCCTAGTAATGGTATTGTTACTGATAGGTGGTATCATGGAAATTAAATGTGCAATAATGGCACCGCTAATGATACAGCTGGACCTCAGCATGATAGGCTTAATATTTTCAAACTACTATTTCTGACCTCTTAGTCTGATTATATCACCACTTCTCAACCATGGCCCTGAACTATGTCTCTTTGCTTTCTTTTCTTTCTTCCCTCAATATCCCTTAACCCTCTATTTACCTATTCTAGTTATGAAAAAGATATTTTAATACTTCATAAATATGAATACAGGCTTTCTTAACAAATTATTCATTTGGACAGTATTTTCCTAATGCTTTGTAGTAATTAGAGAGTTTAAATAAAATATTCATATGTGTTATATTAATTAAATCATTTTTCTAGAAGCAATTTGCGTGTGCGTGTGTATGAGAAAGAAAAAGAAAGAGAAAGAGAGAGAGAGAGAAAGAGAGAGAGAGAAAGAGAGAGAGAGAAATATTTTTAGCCTTCTAATTACTTCTTATTCAGTACCTAAGATTTTTTAAAATTCTCCTAAGGTTTTATTTCTTTTATCTTTATTTATTCACTTCTAACCTCTATCACCAAAATAGCTTTCTCAGTCTCAGCTCATCACTTACTTGTGACTTTCAGCAATGACCAAACCCATCTGACCTCCTTTTCTCATCTGTATAATGAGAGGTTTGATTTACATGACCTCTAAGGTCCCCTCCAATGCTAATTCTAAGGTATACTACTACTATCCAGTCAATTCTTTAAATTCTGAGGAAATCCATAGGGTTTAGAATCAGTAGGTGAGTTGTTGGATATCTATGCTGTCAATCCTCTCACACCTCACTAAGTTAAGTAGCTATAATTTGAAATAAAGGACCTCATTAAGACAACCTTCATACAGAGTTTCATTTTCTTTTAATTTCTTTTTAAAATAAATTAGCATTTTTACTATGGATACTATTATTTACAATAATTATTTGGGTTAATTACAAAATACATTTCCATACTTAGACCAATATTATATGTGTATATGCACAGATTGCACAGCTTTTAAAAAAAATTAGATGTCTTTGATAGCTATAGCATAAACAATAACTGATACATTTGAAAAATTATTCAGATAGAAGAAGAGTAATATTGTTGATCATTTATCTCCTCTACAGAGAAAACAGTAGTTTCAAGTAGTTTCTACTTTATGTAAGATCACCTAATAGTTTAAAAATCATTTTAAAAATAATTACACTGACAGTCCTTTAAGTTTGCAAAGTGCAGAGAATATTCTTTATTGAGTCTTACGACTCTGTAAAGTAGGCAATATAACTTTTATTATCCCCATTTTAAGTATGTGAAAACTGAGACAGAAATTAAGGGATTGTACATGATTATTTAGATAATAAGAATTTGAGGTAATGTATGAACCTTTATTTTCCTGACTCAAAGTTTAGTACTTAGTTCCTTGTACCAAATGAATCCTAGGAGTTGAACAATAATGCCATTTTTTAGATCTTGGTTTCACTCAATAAATAGCATCACTTGTACCTATGGAGAGAAAAAATGTCAAATCAGATGTGCCCTTATTTCATGAGGAGTTCTATGTCTATGCCACATATCATTGAAATGAGAAGCAATATGGAATGTGATTCATTGCTTTTCCTGCACATTTATTTAAAATATTTCTATTAGCAGGGTAATTTTAAAGCTAATAAGGAACTGTAGTAAAATGTTATCCTTGTCATGATACTGACAGGGAAGTGTCCCAAAGAATTTAAATAAAGGTATTATTTAAACCCACCACTTCTAAAAATAGATATTCAGGGTAGCAGGCCTCAGATATTTGGTTCATATTCATGGAATGTTACAGTATTATTTTGGCCACAGGAGGGCTCCCACATGAAAAATGAACTGTTAATGAAGAAATTAATCATAAAAACAGGAGGTTGATGCAAAACGAATGAAAATTAAACTAAAATAGAGCTTGGCTTTTATCATGGGTCCAATATCTTCTGGCTTTATCTACATGATCCCAAAACAACCCAGTGAAAAATTTAATAAAACTGGTTATTTGTCATCACATAGAGCAATAAATATCTCTTTATTCAATTTAAACATTTCTGAAAAACTGAATGCCGTCAGACAAGTTTGTGTATGTAGATATCATTTGACATATTGATACATTTGACATATAAATTGATACAAGTATCACTACGTGCAAGATACTATTGTGGACAATGTGAACTCTGTCATAAGAAATGACACAGTCACTGTCTTCAGGAACCTTATAATCAAGAAGAGGATGGAAGTAAATGGAAATTAGCCTTTCGTAAGTACTTACTATGTGCTACACGCTGTTAAAGATCTGGATACACAATTAAACAATTAAAATTCTAGTTACAAAATTATTAAATGCATCTAAAGGATTAAAAAAGAGAAGAGTAACATCTTCCTGGTGGAGAAGGGAAGCAAAATAGAAGAAATGACACATGGGCTAGGCCTAGGAGGAAGGGGTTGTTAAAATGAAAGGGGAAAAAGAAGTCAAGAGGATCAGTAACTGCAGTTTGCAGGGATATTTGTACAATCCTGACCTCAACAATTTGGAAAAGGGAAGGTCTTGGGGAATTAAGTTGAAGCATTGTAGATATTTTAAATCATAAGTTAAAATAGATGGTCTTATCTCTAGCAAGAAAAATTCTCTATTTTGATTTATCTTTGTCTTTTTTTCCCCTTCTCTCTTCAACGGGGATGAATCAGATATATTTCATAAAATCACCCAAACTTTCCCAAGTATGGCAAATTGGGCTATGGAACAGATGTAATAAAGGTAAAATATTTATGAGGCAGAGGTAGCCTTGCCAATGATGCCCAGAAGGACAAAAGTGTTTCTCACGGACACTGTATCCAGGTACTCCTCTATGTACACAAGTTTCCTGGAATATCTGTTGCAAGGGTCAAGAGAATTTCAAAACTGGTATTTCTCTACCAGGAAATTAAATAATTGCTGACTCATCTAAGTTTCAGCAGTAATGAATTTTAATTTTGTTTTCTATATCTGATATCAGGTTTAACTGAAGGCATTAAAATAAACAAACAACAACCCAGAAACTGAGTCTAGATGACAAGATAGCAATAACCGGCTTGGTTGTTTAAAGTATTGTATAGACCAACACAGTGACTACTTTGTTGAGTGAGCTATATTCAAGTGTCTGTGCTTCATGTGAATTATTATAAAAGTGTGAATAATTCTATTAATCTTTTCCTGAGGTTATTGTGAGTTGTCTTTATAAATGAGCTATGCCCAGAGGCCCAAAGCCTAATAGAAGATATGCTGTCAGCTAGTAAAAGGATAAAAAAATTAAATATGATATGACTAAGATAGAGTGGAATAAAGCCGAATTCAGTAGTTAGGAAGACCTGGGTTTGGGACACCTGTGAGATATCCTGTCTATGTGACTCTGGAGAAGTCACAAGCTCTCAGTGCTCCCACTAACTTCATAAAATCATAAATTGCAGAACAGTTGTTAATCCATATTGGTAGAGAGTTCCTGACTAAAATTTCCTAATAGCAAAGAAAACAGAAATTGATTCCTCCTCCCCCTCAAAAAAAATTACTATGTGACATATTTTTAGTTCTGTAAACTTGGGCCTTGGGCCACTGATGCCTAATTTTTTCTCAGTGTAGTTTCCTTACAACAGTGGGAAGGGATGGTAACCAATTTTGTATTCCATAAACATTTGAGGGAGTCAAAGCCTGTTCTCCACCTTCCAAGCCCATCATCAAGGTCATTTTAACCCCTTTGTCAACATAAAAGCTATGAAAGGCTCTCTGAAATTTGGCCTCAAGTTCTTTCAGTGACTCAGTTTATTTGTTCACTCATTTTTTAGTCATGTCTGACCCCCTGTGACCTCATTTGGGTTTTCTTGGCAAAGATACTGGAGCAGTTTGCCATTTCCTTCTCTAACACATTTTATAGTTGAGGAAACTGAGGCAAATAGGATTAAGTGACTTGCCCAGAGTTACACAGCTAGTGTCTGAGACTAGATTTGAATTCAGGAAGATGAATCCTCCTGACTTCAAGCCCAGTGTTCTACCCACTATGCTAACTATATGCTGATTCAATTTGTAGGTATTCTAAAAGGCAGATTAATTTCAATATCAAATTTTGAAAGCAATTCCAGACAATAAACATATTAATCTATTTTGTGGAGTTTTATTTGAAAAATGCTCATGCCTACTTTTTCAAATCAATTTCTTTCTTTTTTTAATTTGTCTATACATTTTAATCGTTTTCTTGAATTCCAAAGAAGAAAATTTGCCTACTGCCCTACTAAGCACTCTGTGCTTACTTAAAACTCAATGAATGATAGTCAACTCTTTAAATATTATCTGTTGTTTCTTTCATGTCTTTATGTTACTTATTATTTCTCAGAAAGAAACTTGTGAAAAGATCATAACCTTCCAGTACATGTCTTGAGAATAGAGTTTAATGAATGGTTCCTTTAAGATTTTTGATTGGATGAAGTTCTAAGGGCGAGTAGCTTTACATCAGGGACTCAAACTTCTCCAGCTTGTCATTAACAGCCCAGTAAATTATCTAAAGGTCATACATTATTGCTAGATTAATAAAATCCGTATTAAGAGAAATGAAGTTGATAATGCAGTTCAAGTTATCTTTTTCCACACAGTACCTCACAACCAACTGCCACCAGCTCTTAAAATGAAAGCTAAAGACCAAAATGAGCCCTGCAATAAAAATTAGTAGGCCAGAAAACTCTTAAGTGATATGGTAGTAATTTGATGGGAGTAAATCACATTTTCTTGGAATTTTAATTTTTCCAGTTACTTAGTATGACTCCCAGTTCTCCTCATAATAACTCAATGCAGGGGGAAATGATTTGGAGGGTGAGTGGAACAGGGATAGAAGTGGAACCAAATGAAATGTACAGTTAAAATGAGGTCAACATAGGAACATAAACTTGGATTTGGAAGGGGCTTTTGAGTTCATCTAGTCCAAGCCTATTGAATAGAGAATAGGAACTGGTGTCAGGAAGCAGTAAATATTGTTCAGCCATATCCAACTCTTAGACTTTGTCCTTAAGGTTTTGTTGGCAAAGATATTAGAGTGATTTGCCATGTCTTCCTCCAGAGTGTCCCCATTTTAGAGTTGAGGACTGAGTCCACTAGAAGTCAAATGACTCTTCCAGAATCACATTGCTAGTAAGTGTCTAAAGCTTGAGTTGAACTCAGATTTTCCTGACTCCAGACCCAGTACTCTATTTACTATACCACTTAGCTGCCCAGAGTTAGGAAGACATGAACTCAAGTCTAGCTTTAGACACTAACAATGTGATTCTGGGAAAGTTACTTGTACTCTATCTTCCACAGTTGATTCGTGTAGAATTTTTCAAGTATAATTTCTCAGGATAATTACATGTCAAATATGACATAATATTTGTAATTTGCTGTTTCAGTTGTTTTTAGTCATGCCCAGCACTGTAAGCCCATTTAGAGTCTTTATGAGAAGATGTGCTAGAGAGGTTTACTATTTCATTTTTCAGATGAGAAAACTGAAGCGAATAAGGTTAAGTGACTTCCAGGGTCACACAGCTAGAAAGTGTCTAAGGCAAGATTTGAATTTATAGAGATGATTCTTCATGACATCAGTTCTGGTATTCACTGTATCACACAGCTGCTCTAACATTTGTAAAGCATTTTGCAAAACCTGAAGCACTTTTATATCAATGTGTGCTTTTTTTGTCTAAGAGTATAGAATTAGAAAGTGGCAGACCCAAGTCCTCTGATTTAGAGTTCAGTGCTCTTTCCAATGTACCATAAAGTCAAGCAGCTAAATGCAGGGACTAGAATCAAGAAGATTCATCTCTGTGAGTTTAAATCTGGCTTTACTAGCTATAAGACCTTTCATAAGACAATTAATCCTATTTGCCTCAGTTTTCTCATCTGGAAAATGAGCTGGAAAAAGAAATAGAAAGCCATTCTAGCATTTTTGCCAAGCAAACATCAAATGGGATCACAATAAATCAGATGCAACTGAAAAATGACTAAATACTAATATCATTAAGACAAGATTTCAAAGATATTCATGAGTATCTTTGAAATCATGTCTTAATAATAGTGATGTTAATGAATACCTATGTATAAAATAACTTGTAGGTGCTAAGAAAGACACACATATAAATTAAATAGAGGCTCTGCCATTAAAAAAAAATAAAGGATGGGCTATCATAGACTTAATACAAATTGTCCTTCTGAGTAGATAAAAAGGGAAGCATAATTAAGGGAGTGCTAAATTACTTGTAATAGCCGGGTGGTATAGTTAAGTCCTGATCCTCTTCCTGAACTCAAATCTGGGCTCTGATTTTTTACTAGCTGTGTGAGCAAAGGAAAGTCACTTTGCCTCAGTTTTCTCATCTGTAAAATAAGTTAGAGAAGGAAATGACAAACTACTTCAGTATCTTTACCAAGAAAACCCCAAAGGAATCCACAAAGAGTTAGACACATCTGTACAACAGCAGAAATTCCTCATATACAAGAAATACAAAAGTATTCATAGAAATAGATGTCATTGAAGGTTTGCTTTACAAAAGAAATAATGCTTGAATACAGTACTAGGATCTTATGTCAAAAATTCATACAGCAATTCCATTCATAAAAAGAATAGAAAATTTAAGAGGTCAGTGAGAATTATTACTTTAACTGGCCAAGATGAAGCTAATACCTATGGAACATGGGGATGATAGATTTGAGTTCAAATACATTTTCTAATACATCTTATCTATGTGACTCCTTGCCAAGACCTCTCTAGGCACTTCTGGTGCTAATCTACATGGCACAAATAATTTCTTCATTTGTTAGCTCCTTGTGCTCACTTAACTGTAGATTCAGTCTCAACCTTTGCCAATTAAAAACAATACAATAATTGCAGGGGGAAGGAGGAGACATTAACAAGCAGGGGGACCAAGAAGGGCTTCATAGAGGAGGTGGCAAGCAAATTATAGAGATTACAAGAGGGAAAGATTATAAGAAAATGTCAAGCATATCAGATTCTGCCTGCTTCTCCCTACTGATCCTTCATTTGTTCACTCCAAAAAAAAGTGTGTATTAGAATTTGATAAATACAAATCTTAGTCTTAACAAATTATTAATTTGGAAAGAATTTTAAAAATCTACTTTTTCACAGTATAATACAGGATTTGTGTGTGTGTGTGCACATACTACAATATCATTTGTTGTTGGTTTTCATCATTTTCTCAGTACTGTCTGACTCTTCATGAACCTATTTGGTATTTTCTTGGCACAGATATTGTAGTGGTTTGCCATTTTTTCCAACTCATTTTACAGATAAGGAAACTGAGGCAAACAGGGTTTAGTGATTTTCTCAGGGTTACATCGTTAGTTAATATTTGAAGTCTTGAACTTAGGAATTTGAATCTTTCAGACTCCAGGCCCAAAACTTTATCTGTGGCATCACCTAGCTGCCCATACATTAGTTTAAAGGGAATTTAAATATTTTATTTATATGTGGTTTATGTCACAGATGCTTCTGATAGTGATGAGCTAGACAATGAGGGGAGGGATTTCTTTGCCAAAATTTATTTGTGTATCTATTTTGTAATTTAACCCTTGCATGAGAGCATTATTCCCCCATTTTGTTCTAAACAAAATAAATTAGATAAAATTTGTTTTTATATATCTGCATCCTTTTTGGTAGACTTTGACCCAGTCTCCTATCAAGAGTCTATGAACAAACAAGGCTTCCAATGTCCTAAGCTCAACTGAGGCTGTGAGGCAGACTGTACAATATTTCCTTTTTCTTCCCCTTGAAAATGTGCATATGTGTGTCACATACCTTGTTCTCAGAAAAAAAAACAATAAAGTAAAATATGTTTTTACTAGAAGAAATAGATATATTTTATTTTTGGATAAAATATTGCATTCATTTTTAGAGCATAATTTTATTTATATCTTCTCTTTTAAAATTACCAACATTTCCCAGTGTAGACGCCTGCCCCCTACCAAGGATCTTAAACAATAAAAGAATGAAATAAGGGAAAAACATTTCAGCTAAATAACATATTTTAAAATTTTGATATTATACAAATGTTTTATATCCATAGATCTCACTGTCAGCAAAGAAGCTGAATGGGTACATTCTTATCTCTCTTCTTTGGGGCCAAATTTGGTTATTACAATTATGTCGATTATGTAGCATTTAATTTCAATTCTTCTGTTGTTCTACTGAAATTTCCATTTTCCTTGCCATGGTCATTGTGTATAAATTTTTTTGGTTGAACTTTCTTTGCTTCATGTTAGCTTATGACAATTCTCCCATGCATTCTTGGATTTATCTCTTAAGTCATTTCCATTATATCCATGTATCATATTCGATTAGTTGTTCTTCACTCAATGGGCATTTACTTTGCTTCTATTTCTTTGACATTACAAAAAGTGATGCCATAAATATTTCAATTTATGTATGTTATTTTTTGTGTGTCATTAACCTCTCAGGTTTATAATAATAATATTTTATACAATATCTATTATGTATCAGGCATTGTGTTAAAGCACTTTAAAAAATATTCTCATTTTGTCCTCACAGCTACCCTGGGACACATTACTATCATTGTGGTTGCCAGTTGAAGAAACTGAAATAAACAGGTTTAGTGACTTGCCCACAGTCATATATCTATTATATTTCTGTGGTTGGATTTGAACTTGGACCTTTTTAAAATTCCAGACCATTACCCTTAACTATTGAGCCATATAACTGAAAAGAAATACTTAGCATTGGATCAGAGTATGAAAATTTTAATCATGGTTTTTATGTAATTTCAAATTTTTTTTTGAATGGTGAGATCAATTCATAGCTCAATCAAAATAATCTTAGTGAGCCTTTCATTAAATAATCTTTTACATATATTTTTATTTTTGTAATGTTATTCTGTTTAAGGTAAGAAGTGAAACCTCAGATTTGCAATTCATCTTATTTTTTAGTGATTTTGATAATCCTTGTATGTACTTGTTTACTTGTTTATACCATGAAATTCTTGTTAACATTCCCCCTTGCTCTCTATATCCTTTGGACACATGTTGGGAGATGGTTTTTGAATGCATTTTTAAATGTATAATTTTTGAGGATTTAGAATGGTCAGACAACAAGTCTTCCCAAATAAACACTTCTATTTTATTTGACAGGCTTATCAAGTTGATAGATCAGGACCATGCTATGGACAAAGTAAATCCAGATTAAATTCAGCAAGCATTTATTGAGCATTTGGGGCAGCTAGGCGGCACCATAGTACACAGGGTGCCAAGCCTGGAATCAGGAACTGATCTTCATGAGTTCAAATCTGGTCTCAGATACTCCCTAGCTGTGAGACCCTGACCAAGTTATTTAGCCCTCTTTGTCTCAATTTTTTTATCTGCAAAATGAATTGGAGAAAGAAATTTTTAAAAAAAATTATGGCATCTTTGCCAAGAAATCCCAAAATGGGATCATGAAGGGTCACATTTATATGACTGAATCTACTGAACAAGAACAAACACATACATAGTATTCTTTTAGGTGCTAGGATGAAAAGACAAATATATATAAAAAAAAAGAATCTGTGTCCAAAATGAACTTGCATTCTATTTGGGATATATACAACATCTACAAAAAAATTAATATATGATAGTGGGGGAGGAGGAGGAGCACTAAGAATTTGGGAGAGAGTAAGCAATGAATCAAGAAAGGCTTGATTAGATTAATCTCTCTGAATCTTGAAAAGAGAAAAATAATCTTCTAAAAGGCATAAGGAGGGAGAGCATTCTAGTCATGGAGGACAGGTTTTGTGAAGGTAAGGAAAAGGGAGATAGAATGGAATCTTTCTTGTTAATTTCATCAGTGAAATAGTGTAGGTAACAATACTATAAGGTTAATTTGATTAGTAGAATAAATGAACTTTAATATTAGAATTAATGAAATTAATGAAGTCAACTTGAACAAATATATACATAGTATTATTGAAAGGGAGATCTCTAAGGAGCTCTTTAGGAATCTGTCCTCCATTCTATTTATGTGATATATAGATAGATATAATAATTATCATTATTATCAATGACTTGCAAAAAAACTATAAATTCTGTTCTTATTAAATTCAATGTTCAAGTTAGGCAAATAGAGATTATTAAAGCCTTGGATGAGATCCAGAATATGAATATCTCATTAGGTTGGAGAAATGAAATGACTAATAAAATAAAATAAAAGTGACTAACAAAAATAAAATAGGGATACATGCGAAGTCTTATATTTGAGGACCAAAAATTAACTTCCCAAATATAAGGGGGATGAAGGGCAACTAGATAAAGCAGTGGATAAAGCACAGCCCTAGAGTAAGGAGGACCTGAGTTCAAATCTGGTCTCAGACACTTAATACTAGCTGTGGGTCCCTGAGAAAATTACTTTACCCCAATGCCTTGCAAAAAATATCACCAAGTATAAGGTAAGAGAAATGAAGCTGTTCAATGATTTGTGTTAAAAAAAAAAATTGAGAGCTTTAATGGACTACAAGTCAATGGTTTGTCAATATCATAATAGCAACAATACTATAACAACAACAATGAAACTTTAGGCTGCGTTAGAAGTATAATCTCCAGAAGTGGGAAAATGACAATTCTGATGTACTCTGACATGATGCAATGAAATCCCATGTATTGCTCCCCATACTTAGTGCCACATTTAAAGAACAGCACTGATAAACTTGTCTATCTGGCAGAGGAATACTAGGAGATGAATGGAATTAAAAGACATATTTCAATTTATTTGCAGTAACATGAGTGAGAACATTTGCTCATATACAGGTTCAAATTACAAATTACAATTATGCATATTTTTACATCCTATGCAACAATTGTTCTTGTTCTTCCATAATTTTTTTCACAGGAAACCTGCCCAAAATATAAAGGATCATTCGCTAGATTCTCTAATGATTTTTTTAAAAATTGTGGTTTGATCACTTGTTTTACTTTGTCCAGTTACAGATCACACCTCTATTTAGTTTTGCTAGAAAGTTTTTATAAGCTAGCATGAGATGCATGCTTTAAGAATGACTTGCACACTTAGGTGAAGATGAAGACATTATATACATTTTTCATATTTGATCTTCACAGAGGCCCTGTGTATTCTAAGTAGCTTGACCCCCATTTTACATATGAGGAAAATGAAAAACTTTTCTGAATCAGACAGCTCGTAGATGAGAAAGCCTGAACTTAAAACCAAATTTCTATCTTTAAACCCAGTACTTTTTCTGTTATACCATTGCTTCTTCATTGATTAATTGGTTGGTGGGTGAAGGTGTGTCCTATTTATAGTTAATAGTTATTTTATTAACAGTTTATTAATAAAAACAAAAACTACTCCCCAAGATGCCCCTTTCCTACTTGGGAGAATCAAAAGGTTGAGGAATTTATCTCTTTCCCAACTCTATTTCTTGAGCACATTCCAAGACTTTTTGTTGTAGCTGAGATATACAGTTAGGGGTATTATTTGGATAATGCAATTATTTCTGTAGATCCTGTTATTTTCTAAATAGGCCAAATTTAAAACCTAATACAGATGTCAACAGTCTTTGTATTATACAATAAAGTGGAGATTTGCCAATTACCTGATAACCTTGATGAATATAGACAACAAAAATAGATGATTCTGTTCCTAAAGTAGATTTTCATAGCCTAAATTGGTTAGGTTGAGCAGTTTAACTGTAATAATTGCCCCAACCTGGAATAATTTGAATTTAAACAAATTCCTTTTGTGATCTTAATCACCCAGTTAACCATCTATATTGTTCCTATTAAGTAGACAATCACCAAATCTTTCCTTCAGTGCATTATGTAGATCCAAACTTGGGTAAGCCTAATAATCTGTTCTAGGCTTATTTTTTTCTTTCTCTCTTCCTGGATCTATTTCTGGCAGTCATTAAGATTATTTTTGCCAAGGTCCACATCTTCATTGGCAGTGAATGTCTAAAATAGTGATGTGTTCTTCTATGATTGGGCATTCCTAAGAGCACTGTAAGTCACTGTATAAATATTACCTATACAATTGCTATTTAGACTATGTTATTTATGACTATTATCAGAGTAGAACTACTATTTTTTGGGTTATCCATATTCTCAATTTTAGGAATAAATGCCACATTTTCCCTCCTCCCCTGCAAACCTATCCTCATATTCTTTTATAGAAAATAATGCCATTTCTTCCAGATTAGAACATTGAGTTACTGTCTGTAAATGTTTTATTTTAAGCACATCATATCTTTTTACCCAACAAAAAGAAAATTCTATTGTGTCAGCACCAGCAGGAATAATAGAACCACTTTTAAATAATTATAGATTTAGTCAGGTGACTTAGTCACCAATAGGCCTGCCACTTTAACAATTGGCAGATGGTCTTATAAATTCTACTTTTGCTCAGACAGATTCAAGACATCTCTGGGAGCATTATATGATAAGTATAAGAATTTCAAGTCTTTCATATACCATAGAAGGAAGGCCTTTTTGGAATCTATCAAGAGATAGCAAATACACATTACAGCACTTTTCCAGTTAAATCACAAGGCAGGAAGCCTGTATAAAAGAAATTTTGATATTTCTGCAAAATCGCAAAGCACAGGACATTTCCCTTTCATATTTAATAAAGATCTCCACTGTCAGCTGCAGCTGGTGATAAGTATAATATCTTTAAATGGTTAATCCAGGGATCATGGCTCAAGTACTTTATGTGGTTTGGAGCCAGGAAAGCTGTTAGTAGCCTCAGTGTGCATTTCATAAACCCAAGGAATTTTTTTTTTTTGGTTTGGCTTTTTACTATATCTTAAATGCTTTATTTTTCAGGGGAGAGATAAGGCCTGGTTCTTCACATAAAACTACAGCTTAGCCATTACTTAGTCTTTCTCTGTTAAGGAAAAGGTCCTGTCTGTGCACAGATGTCTCAGATTAAATTGTATCTCACAGTCCTTACAGTGCTCAGTACTAGATGAACTGCCAAAAGGGCCGTAGGCAAGAACTAAATTGCTTTGGTTTCAGTACACAGTGAATTTGGCTCAGACAAGCTGAATCAGTACATTAAATGCGAATCCCTCACAGATTTGAAAGCAGCCTTTAGCACAATTATTGACTGTGAGTGATGATTACGTCTAATTGAAGGAGACTTTTGCTACCTGTAGCTCAGTTGGAGTCCATGAGAGCCACAGCAAGGCACTGCATCTTAATTCAATGTTCCAGCTTGTGAGAAGCAATTGAACCTAAATCCTGAAGTGTGTACACATGGTCGATAAACTTTAATAAACTTTACAGGTTCAGTAACTAGGCTGAGTATATAATTCAATTTTTTAATTCAGGAAAGGAAAGTAGCTAACAAGTATGTTGGGCTACAATAATGTATTAGTTCATCTCATGCAGAGGCCTTCTCAGTAAAAGGAAAATATATCGTTTCATGCTTGTCTTTGGAACAAGTCATAAATCTGCCACTCTGTACACTGTATTAATGCTCTACAGGTGGGACATTACCAGGCTTCTTGGGCAAGAACCAACTTTCAGCAAATTTGTGAGGGAAACAAACTAATTTGACAATTTTGCATCTTTTGTTATGGAAGTTATGCCAATAATGAAAAGAAATGAATGGCTTTCCTAATAGATTCTGCTTCCCTCGCCCAGATCCTGCTACTCCTGACATGCTTTTATAACATAACAACCAGTCATATATAGGCTCATGATATGACTTAATCCTCCCCAAAAAGTTATTGATTTTTTCAGGGAACGAACATAGGTTTTCTCATGGGTCTTACATTTAGAATCTTATTTTACTTGTGTTTTCAAAAGAAAAAAAAAAAAAAGACTGCCAATATATTGGCCACGGGTGTCTTTTCCCCACACACTGCTGTATTTGAACATATT
The DNA here is from genome assembly GCF_902635505.1 of Sarcophilus harrisii. NCBI lineage: Eukaryota > Metazoa > Chordata > Mammalia > Dasyuromorphia > Dasyuridae > Sarcophilus > Sarcophilus harrisii. The sequence goes on from NC_045426.1 coordinate 388,523,366, forward strand.
GACATTTTCTAGTTAGAGAAAATTCATTTTAAATGAGAGCAATAGTCTTTGACATTATTTTAAAGAGGATTTTATGGCAGGATTTTAAATAAATTCCTTTCTTTCACTGAAAACTTAAACTATGCCTCCATGTGAAACAATTTCTCAAACATTGCACAATCTTTGTACATAGGCATGTTTGCTATTAATTTTCCTTGTGAAGAATGGGCTAATGGCCATATGGATTCACATTATTTTTTTTAAGGTTTGGAGCATTTGTTAGCATAATAAAAAACAACCCCACAAAGGATTGCATTATTTTGAAAATATCCAGATTAAAAGAAAGATCAAATTTAGTTGGAGTATTCACATTATTTCATGACTATTATAAGTATGCATAATAAATTGCCTAATGGAATTAGACGAGTTTGTGCATAAGAAGGTAAAACATCTGTATTTATTATAAATTCCATGACTGTGATTTGTCATGTGTGTCTCCCTCCTTACCGTGGGAAAAAACTAATATGTGAACCCCAGCCTAAAATTTAAAATAACTTAGGCATCACAAAATTGCAAAAGAACTTGAAATTAGTCTCTCTTTTGAGGTTAAACGTATATATAACCCTTGACACAGAATTTGAACTAAAGAAGATAGGAGGTTATTTCTTATTGCAAGAAGTATCATGGTTTTGGCAAGAGTTTGGGATTGAGATTAAGAACTGAGATCAAATCAATGTCAGAAAACTGGGTGCAAAATTTAGCTGACTTAAACAACCATGGGCCATTATTTTACATATGTAGGCTACTATCTTTTCAACTATAATAGGACAAAGTTGGACTCAATGACTGACTTCAATTTTCTCTCTTAGCTCAATCTATGATTTCTCCTATTTCCTATTTTTCTCTATTCTCTAACTCCAATCACTAGATTACATCAATGAATTCTGCTTTTGATTTTATCACTAACTATAGGCTATTGAACAAGTCACTTAACCTCTCTCTGTATCTGACAAGCAAGTGAGATAGTATTTATAAAATGTCTTTGAAAAACGACAAGTAATTTTAAAATACAATCGGTCAAAAAAAAAAAAAAACAAAAGAACAAAACAACTTAGGCTTCAAGTCATACTAGGTACCCAAAAATAAGTGTTAGGCTGTTTTATAGACAAAAGGACTATATTTAGTTCTTCCTTTTAAGAAAGGTTGTTGTTTGTCCTTTGTTTCAAAAAGTACCAAAGATATGTGATGTCTTGACTTATGTGAGAATTAGATTTAAATAAATCAGAGTCACACAAAGTTCTCAGTTTCACTCTTTCTTCAAGTCATTAAAGTCCAGTGGTGAAACAAAAGCCAGGACTGCTAGCACTGGCCTAGGATGAAATGAATGACCTTGTTGTCTTTGATGACTGACCAGACTTTAAGCTTTCCACAGCACCTGCTTCTTCTGCCTTCGTGGCTATTGGAACAAATTGTTCTCATCTGCCTGTTCTACTTGGAGAAGTCTTCACATACTTAAATTGCATATCCCTCTAACTCACCAGTGGATTTCCACCCTGTTGATTATACTCAACAAGGGTTAGCCCAATCTGACAAGATGGTTTTACAGAGGTGTGGTGGCTACTGCAGGGACTGCAGCATCTTGGAGCCATAGGTTAGTATTAGGTAAACACCTGTCTAGATATATGTGCAGTCCTGAAAAGGGTTCAGTAATCCTCACAACAAAAGTGCTAGTCTTTCCAGAATATCCCTCCTCTGAATGGTGATGGGATTCAGTGAAAGACCATGTAGAAGTTTATTGAGGAAAATGGGGATGGTTACCCTGTAGAAGAGAAGACTTAGGGTTGCTGACTTCTACAATTGGAGGGCTATCATACAAAACAGGAATTATTTTTGTTCATCTTCACTTCATTGGGCAAAATTAAGAACAGTGAGTCAAGTCAAAAAGACTCATATTTAGATTTGATTAAAGGGAAAGCGTCCCAATGATCAAAGCTATCCAAAAATGCAATGGGCTGCCTCATAAAGTAATATTATCTGAGATTTTTGTATTGCTTTAAGGTTTGCAAAGTATTTTACATAAATTATCTCAATTGTCACAACTCTATAAGGTAAATAATACAAGTATTATTGGAATCCTACTTTACAGATGAGCAAGATAACATTCAGAAGGAATAAATGATTGATTCATCTTGTCCAAGTTCATCCATCTGAAGAAGAATTCCAAATCAGGGTTGTTTCTCCTATGCTGTTTTCTCTTATCAATGAAAATTTTCAAGACAAAACTGGTTGATGAATTGCCTGGTGTTTGATAGAGCAGATTCTTGTTTGAGTACAGGTTATTAGACAAGGTTTCTGAAAACTCTTCCAACTCTGAAATTTTCTGATTCATTATTTTTTCTGACTTCTTTCTTTTTCATTCACTTAACAATTATTTCCTAAGCACCTAATATATGCAAAGCATTTCTAAGACATCTTAGAGACAGACTTAGCTATATTATTGGTCCCTGCCCATGAGGAATTCACAATTTAATTAGGTAAATATATTTGTGCCAATAGCTACCTGAGACTGTAAGTAAGTGAAGTATGTAATAATTTTCCAATTGTATAGCACATATAAACTGCTCTGCGAGTTCAGGAAAGTCCAGGGTCATTTCAAGCTAGAGTGAAGATGATGTTGATGGTAATAATAACTCACATTTGCATGATACTTTAAAATTTTTTAAAACAATTTCACAAAGTTGTGAGAAGGTAAGTTATAAAAGGATTGTTATTCCTACTTTACAGGAAACTGACACTCAAAAAATTTGATTGCACCATGGTCAAATAGCTTGTAAATGTCAGAATCATGATATTCAGACAGTAGAACAAGAATGGGATTTGACATTAGAAAATCTGGGTTTCTTTCCTGGTTTTGCTGCTTATTAGTCATGAGATTCTAGGACTATCCCTTCACTCCTAAATCTGGGTTTCTTAATCTTCAAAATTATCTCCATGAGAGGTGTCAGACACTGCAACTTTCCATTGTAGTCAGAATCAGAACAAAATGTAATTAAAGAATATTGAACAAAACAAATAAAAAAAAACAATAAAATATAGACAATGGCTAATATATAGTTTTCTAGAATTCTATTCCCATCTATACTACTTTTCCTCCACTCTCACCACTACTAAGACTTATGGTTTATGTATAACTTAGTGTCCAGTTTCTCTTTGAATTGAATACTACTGATTTAAATAATCCCCAAGATTCCTCCTATTCTAAATTCTGTGGCAGAGAGAAAATGACATTTGAGCTAGTGAATGACACACAGAGTATCTGGCTTTTTTCCCTTCTGAAATTATATTTACCTTTTTGCTATTTTTCTTTCCTAAAAAGTTAACTTTGTTAGAGTGGAAGTTCACCAAAAATTAGCAAGTTTTTCCCCCCAGGTAATTTCTAGAACACATAAGCAATCCATAGCTTCCTCAAAAAGTTTGCTCTTATAACAGTTCCAGAATTATATGAAGTACAGCATTTTTGAAAATATGCTTATTGTTCAAATATTGAATTTTTAAAATAGGCTGCTATATTACTATTCTTTCTCAAACATTTTGTAGAATTTTAAAGTTATGCATATTATAAATCATAATATAAAGACTCTAATCAGGTCATACCTTTTCAGTTCATTGATTCTATTACTGATGAAAAGAAGTGAACAAAATACAGTGCATAACAAATTTAGTTTTCCCTTTCATGAAAGCCATTATAACAGCTTAGTAAAGAAATGAGAAAACTTTTATACAAAAATTCAAGTGTGAATTCTTTATCTAGGAACTCATGAGCCTGACTGACTGATGTATTTAACTATCACCACCTTTGGATTCTACTTATATGGAAATATTTTGGTAAACTTTCTTGGTAACATAGATAAAATGAGAAACAAATAGGAAGAATTTTCATTACCTGGTTTTTCCTAATTCTTCTAAGAAATTAGTTTCCCTTTAAGATTCAATCCTTGTGTTAATGCATGCCTAATTTGATGAACACATTTTGTCTTGTTGGAGTTCATAGTACATTATATGAAGTATATGGAAGCTTTATTTGGATTGTGTTTAGGTTGTTCCATTCTCTTCTCATGAATAGTGAAGAAAGATCGACATTACTCTAAAAGTACACTAAACCCTGAACCCTGACTCTGTATCTGTATGATAAGTGGTCAACTGTTCCAAGATGGTTTATGACCATAATCAGTCAAACTAATCAGTGCAGTTTATAGTCAAGGTTCTTAAAACAAACAAATAAACAACAACAAACAAACAAAAAACCCACCAAGGCCCATTAAAAAAAAATCAGTATCCATTTATTGATATTATTACTTTAAGATGCCAAATTCTTCTGAAGAATTTGAATAAAGAAATCTTCAAAGTTGAACCAAGAAGACTATGATCAGTATAAAGAAAATGAACAATGAAATACGCAGGAACAATAATGTAAGCTTGTAATTGGAAGAATGAATTACTAGGGGAAGAAGAAGCATACATCCAGAATAAGAAATAACTACTGCATAGGTCACATAATCCACTGGTAACCATCCAATGTAAAAAGTACATGAGGAAGACCTCCAGCTTTCTGGATAGATGTTCTGAGGCACATTTATGAGCAACATGGGCAAAAGTGACATAGGATGGGTATGGATGAGTTATCCATATCATTAGAAAGAACTACCTTTGATCTCATGGAAATTATTGGATTATTGGCTTGGACTCTTATTGGGCTTTTTAACATTTTTGATATGAGCTCCTTTGATGGCCCAGTGAAGTCTGTGGACTGCTTCTTTGAATGTTTTCAAAAACATAAAAAAGATTACAAAGGTAAGCAATTATGTTAAAATACAGTTATCAAAATATATTTAAAATTTTTATGGTATCAGGTTATAAATCTCTGGGTTAGAGACACAAAAATAGCAATCACTGAAAACTCTTTCATGTCAATAATTCCATCATTAATTTGACTTAAATTATAATCTAGAAAGCTTTAAAAACCTATTTCTTCTAGTTTTTGACTATTTATGCTCATAAACCATCTTGGAATCATTTGACCACTTATCATACAGAAATAGAGTCTGGGTTACATGTTTAGTGAACTTTTAGGGTAAAGTGGAATTTTCCTTACTATTCATGAGAAGAGAATGGATCAGCCTAAACACAAACTGAATGCTGAATCCTTAGACTTCATGGGATATACTGTGAGTTCCAGCAAGACAAACTATATACTTCAGATACTTTCATTGTTTAATGTTTTTCTTGAAATGTAGACTTTAGAACAAATTTTTAAGTCATTGAACCTTTTAGCTGCTACTTCTGGCATGCTTGTATATTTCTATACTACTTTTAAACATGGAATCATGCGTAAACATATAGGGAAGAAAGACAAATGACAAGAATTGAATTTAAGAAAAAAAACATAATGATGAAGGAAGTTGCCAAGAAAACTTTACTTGATATATCTTACTCGCGCACAACTGAGGGCAAATGTCATTGACTTGACTCCCATCCTATTGTTACTTTTGTGAAAATGTACTAGTAATATTGTAAAAATGAAGAAAACAATTTCCTTCATGGGATGTTAAGGGATATCATGTGCAATTCTATCACAAACATCCTATAAAGTTACAATACCCACAATATTTGAAGGTGCGAGTACAAACATTCTCTTTGATCCTTCCTTGATTGGGGATGGAGAGAGAAAGGAGAGGAGGCTAAGTTTAAGTTTAAGTTTACCTGGAGAATCACTCAGCCACAATTATATCCTACCTAGAAATAGTTAATTATTGAATAATCCTTGCTCAATCTAATTCTCCTTTTGTCCACAGGACACTGGTTTTTATATGGAATATACTTGGATCTTGAGGGGACGTACATCTCTCTTTCTTTACTTCTGTTGAATCTGACCTTTACTTTTATCTAATCTTAATTCCAAGGAGAAAATAATAGAATCCAAAAGCAGACTCCTGAGTAGTGGTAGTCAAAGAGGGAAATCTAGCTTTCTATTAGATAGGAAATTATTTCCTTCTTCCAAGATGGGAGAATTATAGCTTTTGTACTCTCAGCAGCCTTCCTTCCAGACTTTTTCTGCTCTGTTTCCTTCACTTTTTCTCCTTTTTTTCTCCTTGCAGGCTGGCCACCATTTGAATTGTACAGAGCAAATGAATGTATAGGACCTCCTGGTTAATTCCGCTCTGTATTGGTTAAAAGAGATTTCCCCTTTCAGTGAAATGAGAGGCTTCTCCAGAGATAGTTTTAATTTTCTATTTTATGGGTCAATACTCAAGTGCTTTGAATGTAGTACGCACTTAATAACCACTTGATGAATTATTTAAGTTTCACAGAACAAATATGCATCTTTTGTCTATAAAATATTTTCCTCGAGGAAAGTGTTTTGGGGAGAAAATAAATCAAACTGTAAATTCAACAGGCCATTTTACAAGATTCAACCAACAAAATTTTCTGGCAAACACTAATTATATCAGAACTAATCACTAAAAAGAAACAAACTTATTTTTTGAACTATTAAAGCTGCCACTTGATGGACATCAGGAGTGATTTATTAGTGTATTTATTTTTGAACAAACACAGCTCATCAGTATTTCAATTATATATCCATATTGGTTCTTCTAAACTTCTGAAACATTTTATTCTTTAATCCCCACCAAAAGAAAGCATGCATTGATGTAAAATGGAAGTGTAGCTTATATGAAGTTTATCTAGTGAAGGTACTGACCGATTAATCATGTGAAATATCAACTCTGTCGCCTAGATGATTGAAAAACATTCCTTCCTGCATAATATCTTTTTGGATTTTGTTTGAACTGCTAGCCTCAAAACATCAGCTGGTGCAGTTCAGATAATTTTTCATTATAAAAATAATTATAGGCTAAACACAGTTAATAAAACATTAAGTGTAAATCTGAATATTTTAAAAAGCATGTCCTTTCAGAAGTAGCTTCTAATGAATTTTGATGAAAATCCCATCATTATCTAACCCCAAATAAGTAGACATGCTTATTACAAACAATTGAGAGATTGATGAATTAGAAAAATAATTTTAACAAGGAAATCATGATTCTGGGCACTTTGCTTCACAAATCTGATGATCAGAAAAGAGAAATGAATAAAATACAATACAATAGTAAGTATGTTTTGCCAAATTTTTAATCCATTTAAAGTTTGAGAATGTATTAAACTATCTAAAATCCTTCAGTTTTGAAATGACTATATCTAGAAATTTCTAGGAAAATAGGAATATATGTTTATAGAAAAAGGAAAATTTGAAAGTTTTAGAAGGATGATTCATCTTAACTACAAGAATGTGTAGTTTTTTTTTTTCCCTTCACGTTGAATGACTATGTCTAAAATTCCTAGGTTAATTCAAGGAAATAACAACAATAACAATAACAAGAGCTAACTTTTATGTGGCACTCTTAAGCATTACAGAATATTTATATATATTACTTAATTTAATTGTCACAACAACCCTGTCTGTGAGGCAGGGGCAGTTGTTGTCCCCATTTTATAAAAGAGAATACCAAGGGTGAAGGACATTAAATGCATAGCTTTTAGAATTTGAATTTCAACTAAAGTCATCGGATTTGAAGTCCAACATACCATCTGCTGCTACACCTAGTTAAGAAAGTTATAAAGTAAGTACTGTTTTTTCATCAGTAATCCTTTTTCATCTTCTTTACTCTCACTCCCACTACTCCATTGCAAGGGGTCTACTTACTATGAACCAATGATCTTATGCTATTTCCAGGTACCTAAGACTCCCATGGGATGGATAGGTTCTCCCAGGTAAGTAACCTGGATTCCTCTGATGTTTGCCATTGCTATGAAATGAAGGCACATGCCTTCATTATTACTCCTTCTCTCACACTTCTGCTAAAACTTACCAGTCCTATTTTTTATTCCTTCAGGGATAAGTTCAGTCTTTTCCAGGTGATCATTTTACCTATTTCATATATTAGTCTAGGGTATTGTACTAATAAAATGTGAATAAAAATGTTTTTCTTCTTAACTCCTTCCTCCTCCTTCTTTTTCTAAACAGTTTATATTTTCAAAGTTGCTTTCTTAACATAAAGTCTCTACAGAGACTTGGAAGGTCTTGGTCCTTTTCTGTCTAATCCAAAAAAGCTATTGATGATCATGGAAAGGATTTAAACCATAAAATGTGAAGAGTAGCATTACAAAAGACTAGTAATGATCTTTTGAAGCCTCTGCAGCTTTGTTGGAGACTTCAGACTGTCCACACTAGGTAGAGTGACCTTATTTTCTGTTCATACCATTAGGACTCATAGTCTAACAAAAGAATAAACTTCTGGCAAAGCCTTATTAAAAGTACATTTTCTCTTCTTGACATCAAGACTGTTGCAGAAAATCAGGGACATATGGTCTTTGTAAACATAGATGACTTTGTCATCTGCCTATGCTAGGGCCAGGTCAGTTCACAGCACATTCTTCTATTATCTCCTTCTAGATTCCAATATTCACATGAATATGAAAAACGGCTGACTGTCCTCAGGAGACAGAAGGGCCTGCACCTCATCCTCAATTTGCATTTGCATGATATTTGAATCTTTCCAAATCAGGCTGTTGTCATAAATGCAATTCTGCAGTGGGGTACAGGAAGCTAGATGGAGTCTCATGAGGGCATAGATATTTTTCATGACCGTTCCCAAGCTCCTTGAGGGGAGCCTTAAACTATTTTTTTTCTTTCACCATAGTTTCCTGTTACAGTGATGGGCATGGAGGAGGCCACAACATTAATATTTATTGAATTGAATTGAAATGAGCTATTTCTAGAAACGGTATCCAGGCACTCCTGCCACAGGGACAGCTGTAGCACCTGTGTGGGGGGGGAAGAATTTCTCTCACCCTGGCTTCTACAAACATCGCCCAGGCCAGCATATGTTTATACTAGTCTGGTCCTCCTTGCCTAACCCCCCACAGTGAATTGGCTTTCTTATTTTGATGATTCCAGTGCAAATGAAACAGAAACATATGGAGTAAATTTCCTAAAAAATCACACATGATTTGACAAATGAATAGAAGTGTTTGGCAAAATGTGTTTAGAAGTCTCTCTTGCCTAAAAAGTTGGTGGAAAAATAAATGCAAGATGTCAAGAAACACAAGGCATGTTCTTCTTTGCCTGCCATTGGCACCAAAAGATTAAAGACCACCAGTTTTAATTAATGCAGAATTCTATACAAGCTAGGAGAAGGTTTCCTAGTCACATTCAACAAGCAAATCTGAGTAGGGCAAATTAAATATTCTCTCACTAGTGCTTTGGGATTGTGAACAATTTGAGCCCTCTTTCAAATAGTTCCAGACTCCAAGAGGGAAATGCTACAATTCATACCTATGTTTATAGTAACAGAGGCAGGGTTTTAGGGAAGAATAAAATGTATTCCAGTGAAGATTGAAATTTTCCCTCAGGCAAACCTCAAGAATATGTATATTTAATCTGATCAGTAAGGTTAGATTTAGGAATCTCTTGGAAACTGGACTGTCCTAAATTTTAAAAGCACATTAAGATCTGATTGGGAATGTATGTACCTAAATTAGCATTGAAGGTATTTCATTTAATTCTTAATAGTATAGACTAAAAGTTCCAGTTGCTTTGTCCTTACCCTGAATGTTTACAGGATGGAATAGGCCTTTGTCTGCTGTGTCCACATCAACAAAACAAGATTAGGACTTTTATGATGCTAGAACACTTAGTCACTTCAAAACCAACTCTGAAAGGGCTGACTTACTGAAAAATCACACCATCAAATCAATAGGACAGGGATGATCTCAAGTGACTTTACAGAAGACTTTAACTCTTTTTATTTTTATTTTATTTATTTATTTATTTAATAGCCTTTTATTCACAGGTTATATGCATGGGTAACTTTACAGCATTAACAATTGCCAAACCTCTTGTTCCAATTTTTCACCTCTTACTCCCCCACCCCCTCCCCTAGATGGCAGGATGACCAGTAGATGTTAAATACATTAAAATATAAATTAGATACACAATAAGTATACATGACCAAAACATTATTTTGCTGTACAAAAAGAATCAGACTTTGAAATATTGTACAATTAGCTTGTGAAGGAAATTAAAAATGCAGGTGGGCATAGATATAGGGATTGGGAATTCAATGTAATGGTTTTTAGTCATCTCCAAGAGTTCTTTCTCTGGGCGTAGCTGGTTCAGTTCATTACTGCTCCATTGGAAATGATTTGGTTGATCTCGTTGCTGAGGATGGCCAGGTCCATCAGAACTGGTCATCATATAGTATTGTTGTTGAAGTATATAATGATCTCCTGGTTCTGCTTATTTCACTCAGCATCAGTTCGTGTAAGTCTCTCCAGGCCTTTCTGAAATCATCCTGTTGGTCATTTCTTACAGAACAGTAATATTACATAGTATTCATATACCACAATTTATTCAGCCATTCTCCAACTGATGGACATCCATTCAGTTTCCAGTTTCTAGCCACTACAAAAAGGGCTGCCACAAACATTCGTGCACATACAGGTCCCTTTCCCTTCTTTATAATCTCAGAAGACTTAACTCTTACAAAAGTGCTGGGACAGATACACCTATAATCTGGGCTATGATTCACACAAAACTTCAAGAAAAGATACTTCCAAAATAAGCATCCCAAATAATCCAAAGTATTTCTTTTCTCAGATTCCTACATTCATTTTAACAAACATCAAACCCTGGCTTCCTTCAGGACTCAGAACCAACATTACATTCCTCAGGAGACTTTTCCTGCTCCCCCACTTTAAGGAATTGGCCCACTGTCATGTTGTTAGAGAAGGCCGTCAATTTAACAGTTTCTGACTCCATCAATAGCACCAAAAAACTTGGCCATGACTACCAAAGTTTCTGACCTGTTCTGCAGCTTAAATACTCCAATTAATCTCTGTACTTTCATCAAAATACTTAAGAAAATCCTTTCCAATTTAAGGCCAATAACTAAATATAAGTGTCTATGCCAAGAAATATACAATCAGTGATTGGGAGCTGTTTTGTCAAGTTAAATTTTTTTTTTAAAAAAAGGATATATATTAATAGTGAAGAAAAAAATACCCAGAGTCAGATGCCAGTTTCCCTCTTGATCTTAAGTCTTTGATATCTTCTACATCCTTTAATATAAAAGAAAGACAGTACCCCAGAGCTTATTTTACTTTAAAATCTAGAACTCTGATTCCCAATTTGATGTTATAGACTACTGTAAGGTCTCCAAGAGATCACAGAATGACCCTCTGGAAAGATCTGAGGAGATAGTTTTGCACAGGTAGATAGAGGTCTTCATGGATCACATAGGATGTGAGCCCTACTCTTAGTCCTTTTATATCACCCTCCCCTCTTTCTAACTGTAAAGAGAGAGGAGGCCAACTGAACATAACTACAGAAGCTAAAAATTCTCAAAGAAGGCTCTCACTTTTTCCCATGCCATAAATGAATAATTGCAATGGTTCATGTTGGTACAGCAAAATAAATGGAGAGTAAAAGAAAGAAACTAGATTCTTAAATAATTATCTAGACTAGGGCTTTAATCACTCATAATGTAGTTGTGGTCAGAATATCCTTTAAAAAATCTAATTTATCTGTTTTATTTCATTTTTAGGACTAAGGATTGTAAAATTTTCATTAAGGGACACAAACATACACGCACACATACACACAATGAGAACCATTTCTCTATAACAAACAAAAAACAAAGCAGGGACAGTGAAAATAGTGAAAACCAAGGCTAGGGATGAATTGGAGTGGGAGAGGAAGTCAAACCAGTTAACAAAAATAGACCTGCCCCAATTTTTAGTACAAAAGCAGGTGGGCAGGTGAAGTTGCAGGTGGATATGTTATCATTATCTACTTTCAAATCTACTTTAATAGCAGATAAAATATGATTTAATGAACAAAAAGTACCAGGGAAATCCCCACATACCTTCTACAAAGGGCAGATGAGAGTTGAATTAAAGTCCTTTATGGCAGTAATTATCAGTGATTCAAGAACCATCAATTATTGGTTATTTAAATCATCAAATAGAATTTTTTTAAAGGTCCAACAATAGGAAATGCCCACTAGTCTTTCCTCCATTCTGTTTTGTGGGGAAAAATAAACAACCCAATATAATTGGGGATCATCAATTTGATTTGCATTCTATAGCATCATGGAAATAGTGACTGTCATATAGGGCAGGGTGTTTTATTAATTCCATATATTTGAGAAATGGCTAGAAATGATAACATGTTTTCTAAGTTAGAAATCAACATGAAGCCCACACACTTGTAATTTTAAACCATTGGGAATTAAAATGGCAAACATTCAGAAGGCTGTTCCTTAGACATCAAAAAAAAAAAAGATGTTCCAAAATTTGGGGATGAGTTCATTGTCCATGAATCATAAACATATGACTTAAACTTCCTCAAAAATCCATGCTTAGAATTTAATGAAAGCTGTACTTGGCAAAATGTAGGATGGCTTTTGCCAGAGAGACAGGGTTTGAAGAATGGCTGAGATGCTTAGTTCACCATGGTATGTTTAGGAAGTGTCCTTACCTGTTAACCAAGCTCAAGAAAGCATTCAGAATCTTCTATTTTTCTGTGAAAATAGAAGCCCAGAGCAGAGTAGAAAAGATGGCTGTAGTTTGTCTATAGTTCTTACCCACTTCTTATGTCCTTTTTAAATCTAGAGCTCTGATTTTCAATTTGAGATCATAAACTACAGTAAAGTCTCTAAGAGGTTGCAGAATGATACTCTGGAAAGGTCTGAGGTGATGGCTCTGCACAAGTAGATGGAAATCCTCATAGATCATATCAGATGTGAATCCTACTCTTAGGTAATTTTATACCACCCTTCTCTCTTCCTAGCTGTAAAGAAAGAAGAGGCAAGTGGATGTAACTGAAGAGACTGAAGATTCCCAAAGAAGGTTTTCACTTCTTCCCTTACTATGAAAAAGCAGGTACAATGGTTCTAATTGGTAGAGTGGGAAAAATGAAGAGTAAAATTAAATGTTCTAGATACCTAGAATAGTCATCTAGGATGAGTAGACATTTCATTTTGCTTCCCAACAATCTAAGGGTGATTGTTAGGTTCTGGTCTGGAGTTAGAAAAAGCTGAGTTCAAATCAGGCCTTGGATATTAATTAACTATGCAACTCTGGTAAAGCCACTCAAATCAGGTTTACTTTAGTTTCCTCATCCATAAAATAGTGATAATAATAGCACCCCTTTCCTAAGGTTGTTATGAAATAAGTGCTATATAAATGCTAGTTGTTGTTATCATCATTATTGTTGTTGTTATCTATGACTGTGTCTTTCATTTCCTTCTATCTGCTTCTCTTCTGCCGCTGAAAATTACCTGTCCTATAATTCTTTTTCTTAGAGTCAAGTTCTATCCTATCCCGTTTCTAAGGGATGAATTAGAATATATGATAACTAAAATAAGTTAGGAATCTGTGCAAATATCAGGAGATTACAGGGATTTTTACTTTCCAAAGTAACAAGCACATTTTAATTGTGACTTTTTGGGGAGAGAAGTCTTCTTCAACTAGATTAGCATTTATTAAATAATTCCTATGTGTAAGGCAGTGTGGTGGACAGGTAGAGACCCTGTGTCAGAATCAGTACCACCTGTATTAAAATCATTCCTCAGACACATACTGTTTATGGGACCCTAAGCAAGTCACTTAACTGTTTGATTCCTAAGGCAACTCCTATTACTAATCTCATTATTATTTACTATCTATACCTAGATGAGAAATAACGAAAGTCTAAAACAGAGTGGCATATTGTTAAATGAAGAGGAAGGAATAGGTGCAATAAATAGTAAGGCTGAATCAACAGAATTTGGCAGCAATTATGTGACTGAATTTGTGAGGTAAGGGAGAGAAAAGAGTTAAAGGTGACTTTGAGTTTTCAAGTCTAAATGATTAAATTAACAACATTTCTTTTTGGAAAAGTGACCATCAATAAAAGTTATTAGCTATTACAGATGACATGTGATATTTCAAAGCTTGGAAAACATTTTTCCAATACTATCTAGTTTACTCTTTACAAGCCTTGTTGGTGATGGTATTTTTAGTTTTATTTTATGGACATGGAAACTGAGGCTAAAAAATTAAGTGCTTTGCCCAAGCTGACAAAGCTGGGAAGCCTAAGAGGTAGTATTTTAAAGTTAGGTTTTTCTGATTTTCCATCCATCCCAGAAGATGATGTATTTTGTCTAGTGAGTTTGAGGTGCTAGTGAGAAATGCACAGGAAACAGTTTGAACATGGAGAACTAGAGCACAGATGTGAGTCCAAAGATAGAAATATAGATCTAAGAGTAATTTTCATAGATTGGATCTTTTGAATCATAGGAGTACTCAAGGAAAAGAGGTCAGAGAGTGAAGGAGAAGGCTTATTCCTTATGATGGCAATTTCAGATATGTAGAAAGGGAAGGAAAAGCTATAGTAGGAAAGTGTATCTTTAAGCACTCTTCAAATTATAGTGTATAAGGAGACAGCTATTTGGTCTATAGGTTGGTACTTTCTTTTCAATCTATATCCTTTTCCTTAGCTAGATCATATGCTTCCAAATGGCACAGAGTATTTTACACCATTTTATATCCTCAGTACCTAGTATAGGGTTCTTCAGCTGGTTGATGTTCTATAAAAGCCAATAAGTAAATAGCTATTGTGGGCGATAGGGATGATGAGTTATCACATCTTGATACTTGTATGGACTCTATATAATGCCTTCTTTCTGCTGGTCCTTGAAAATGGAAGGTGGGAACTGAGATAGATCATGAATATCTAAACTATTCTAGACATATAGGAGAAACCTATGGCCTTTTTCAAGGCAATAGAACATTGCTTACTCTCAGCTTCCATAAGAAGTCTCCTGATCTCCCTTAACACTAGTGCCTTCCCTCTGAGATTATTATCAATACTATGTTTTTTGTATATAGTTGATTGCATGTTGTCTCCTCCATTAGAATTTGAACTCCCTAAAGACAAAAACTGTTTTTGCTTTCTTTGTATTTCTAGCACTTAATATAGTGCCTGGCGCATAGTAGGAGCATAATTGCTTGGTGATATGATTATACCTTTTACTAGATTCTCTTAATTTAAAAATCTGAATTGTGCCAGCCAAGCAGGGAGTAATTGAGGTTTTTTCCTTTGTAATATTTAAATTATTCACAATAAGTTGCCATAGAAAAATCTACTATGAAGGGCAACGTACTGTAGTATCAACAACCTGTACTTTTCAAGGATTTTTTTTTTGGAGAACATAAATACTTTTCTACTTTTCCTAGTCTACAAAGCCACAAAGAACAAATCTAATCTTTCTTCCATTGGACAGGCCTTCAAATACTTAAAGATATTTGTTATTACCATTCCACAAGTTTTCTTTTCTCTAAATTTACTTTGTTTACTTCAACTAATTTTTATATGAAAGGAAAGTGAGACCCAATACCTAGGAGGTGCCTAATATATTTTAGATGAATTGCTGAATCAAATCTAAACCATACTCATACTTTAAGACTAGAGTAATCCCCACTTCTTCTAAGAAAGTTTCCTGGATCACTCCAGTCCAACTGATTGTCCTTCTCTGAACTGTGATAGCACTTAGTTGTCCATTAGTATTACATGGTTTAGTATTTAACTGTTCTTTCATTGTTACATGTAGGTTAATTCTCTCTCCTCCACTTAGGGTGAGGATCTTATCCTTCTTTTAAATCCTCCCCCTGCATATAGCTCAGTGTTGAGCAAATAGTAGGCACTCAGTAAACACATGTCAATTGTTGATTGATTATTTGGAAGAGGTTTTTGTAGTGTGAGCAGCTTCTGTCATTCTAACATCTTAAACAGGGTACTACCGGAAGGACAGAGTTCACCAATCATTAACCATTTGTAGAGCAAACACCAGAAACGGACAGAGAGTACTATGTACTCATAGAAATAATTTATAATTTATGAATACTTTAAGATTTACAAAGTCATTATTATCTCTACTCATTGATAACTTATTGAGGCTCAGATAGGTTAACTTTCTGGATGGTGGCCATATACCTAAGAAGCATAAAAATATACACTTTACTCAATGATCCAGACTCTTAGTCTTGGCTTTCTTTCTTTTTAATTGATATCTTTTATGTTTATTTAATTGTACTTTAAAATATTTTATATTACATACCCCAATCTTCCCAGCCCTAGTCCTTGAAAGAAAGAAGACTATTAAAGGATAATAATAGTTACATCTTAAAACCTCATGATGTATTTCTCCTCCAAAGAAGGAAATATAATTCATCTTTAATGCTCCAGAATTAAGATTAGTAATTACCTGGATCAATGTGATGTCTTCCAATGGAGTTTTCCTTTATATTTTCATGGTTATTTTGTGAATTGTTCTATTGGTTCTGCTTATTTTGCTGTTTCAGTTCATATAAATTTTTCTAAATCTCTCTGAATTTTTCAAACTCCATTTCTTGCAGTATAATTATGACCCTTATATTTATATATGACAATTTGTTCAGCTATGTACCCACCTACCAGCATCCTTTCTATTTTCGGAATTGTTTTACCTATGAAAGGAAGGGAAAGAATAAGCATTTTTTCTCAACATTAAGAATAAGAATTTAATAAATTACTGCTAAGTGCCAGGCATTGTTAAGCACCTTAATAAGTATTATCTCATTTGGTCCTCACAACAATTTTACAGCTGAAGAAAACAGGTTAAGTGATTTGCTTAGGATAACAGAACTAGGAAGTATTTGAGGACAGATTGAAATGCAGGTCTTCCTGACTCCAAGCCTAGCAATCTACTCACTTCATGGCCTAGTTGCTTAGATGAGAAATCTATATGCACAGAAGTAAAATATCATAGTCACAGAGTTGTTTGATGGTAGAGCCAATATTAGACTCTAAATCTGTTTCCTCTCATTGTAGTATTGTTCCTACCACATCATGATAATAACTGTAATATGTTTTTCTTAATTCTGTCAGTCCTATTTCCCTCTGGACTAGGATGTTTTATTTGTTGGGGACATTGTGAATAAATGCCTTTTTGAATTCTAGAGCATATGAGGGCAGTGTAATTAGGGTGGGATTTATCCAGTGAAGTTTAGAAGCAATGGAGAAATGTTGTCTTGGATGTTTAACTTTTCTGTTTCTGATTATTTATTGATGTCAAAGATCATATTTCTCCTGCTCATAATGGCATATAGCAAAACAACAATCTGTTGAGGATATTGTTGCTGATTTTTAAATTAACTATTTTTCTTTGAAATTGTGATTTGAGAACTGTTCATAGATGATATATTGAAAGATCACAATGGATATGGGGATGGATTTCATGATAAAGCCCATCAATGACACTTCTTTTTTTTCTTAATAGTATTTTATTTTTCCAAATAAAAGCAAAAATAGTTTTCAACATTCACCTTTGCAATGCCTTTTGTTCCAATTTTTTGTCACTTTCCTTCCCAAGATAGCCAGCAATCTGATACAGGTTAAACATGTGCAATTTTTCTAACCATATTTCTATATTTGTCATGCTAAGCAAGAAAAATCAGATCAAAGGGGGGGAAAACATGAAAAAGAAAAAGAAAACAAGCAAACAGCAACAACAACCAAAAGTTGAAAATACTGTGATCCATATTAAGTCTCCATAATTCTCTTTCTGGATGTAGATGGCACTTTTTATCACAAGTCTATTGACAGTGTCTTGAATCACCGCACTATTGAAAAAAGCCAAGTTTTTGACATTCACCTTTGCAAAACCTTGTTTTACATTGTTTTCTCTCTCTCTCTCTCTCTCTCTCTCTCTCTCTCTCTCTCTCTCTTTCTCTCTTCCTCTCTCGCTTCCTCTCTCTCTTTCTTCTCATCACCCTCCTCAAAACAAGCAACCCAATTTAGGTTAAACATGTGTAATTTTAAACATTTTTCCATGTTTGTCATGCTGTGCAAGAAAAATCACATTCAAAAGGGGAAAAACATGAGAAAAAAACAAGTAAACAATAACAATGAAAATGGTGAAAATATTATGATTTGATCTACATTGAGTCTTCATAAGTCTCTCTTTTGATGAGGATGAATGGCATTTCTTGAATGAACCCAGTTTGGCATTTATGTTGATTTCTATGAATGAGGTAGAATATTATTGTGATGTAATAAATGATGAGGGAGATACTTTAGAAAAATATGGACAATTTGATATAAGCTGATGCAAAATGAAGGCAGCAGAACTAGGAAAACATTGTATACAGTAATAGCGATATTGTAATGATGATCAACTGTGAAAGAGTTATCTATTCAGATCAATAAAATAATACATGACAAACACAAAGGACTCATAATGAAAAAATGCTATCCATCTCCAGATGGAGAACAGATGAACTTTAAGTGAAAATTGAAGTATATTCTTTCACTTAAAAAACATATAATATAGCTAATATGAAAATATGTTTTGCATGACTTCTCATGCATATGGACATTGTATTGCTAGCTTTATTGATGGGTCAGAGAGTAATAAGAAAGGAGAGAATTTGGAAACAAAAAATAAAAATTAAAAAGAATTAACATAAATTTTAAAATTAAAACAATATCCATCCTAATGAAGAACTAGAACTGCCCTAGAAGTAAGTTCTCATCTAATAAGTGGACTTTTTTAGAAAGAGATAACCATCTTTGAGAGTCATTGCTATATTACAACAAGAGTTGACTTCTGTTTTGCCTTTTAGGCAATTTGTAAGGACAATTGCATTGTTGTATACTGATGCACTTTCCTCCTGAGTCTCTGAGAACAAGATGACTGCTGAATTCTCTTTGCTGAACTTTCAAAGTTATTAAGATTACATAAAGTTCTGTTACAAGTGTGCAATAACACCCTTCTGGGAGAAATTTCCCCTTTTTATTTCATGGGATTGCAAAAGTATCTTAGAAAGGCACTAACTTATGTCACTAGGAGTCAATGTCCAAAGCGTTAATACTATTAACTGTGAAGATGAAGGTCCTTGGTGCCTTCTAGGCAACAAGATTTTGGGAGTCATTCCTTGTAGCATGCAATAATTTTTATTAAAATAAACCTATGAAATAATCATAATTTCATGTTGAAAAAATTAAAGATTGCAACACTTGGGGGAAAATAGATGTTCCATTGTTTTGTTTATTAAGTTGCTTTTAAGATTTAAAATACTATTTTAAGATTTAATTATCAAAATTACCCATTAATACTTCCCTTTTTGAAAAAAAATGGATAAAGAAAGGAAATAGTAAATTTTCAAAAGGAAAACTGCATCTGGAAAATATTTTTAAAATTGTTTTGATTACATGCTTTTACTTCAAGGATCTGTAGAAGGAATCCTTTCACCAATGGAAATTGGGGCCTTTCTAGACCTTAGTAGATGGCATAGTAGAATGAAATTATCACAATGATAAAATTAGATAAATTAGAGAAAAACAATAATTATCATTATTATTAAATGAAATCAAATTTTCATAAACTAACAATATTATAATTATTTACAAATAAAACAAGAAAAACCTCATATATTAATAATAATACTACTAAGTGTGATATTGAAGGACATGCCTAGTAAAAGTCAGAGAGAACCACATAGTATTCAATATTAAGGCTAGTTCAGGAGGCTGTGGCAAGGATTTTGAATGGACACTGAGTACTTGATGGCAACTATAAAGGGGCTAACCACTAAAAGAATATACAAGCTGGAGCATGTACTCACAAACACTGTTTTTGATGAGGGTTCAGAGATTCAGTCTCTCAGTTGTGGAAGAAAAGTGATGACACAGAGGGCAGGAGATATACAGTAATATGAAGCCTGTTCTTTATAGCAGAGCCTCTGATAGTGCTAACCACTTGGCCTCCACTAGGGATCCCTACATATAATCTCTACTGTTATCTGTTGGCTAACTCAGAATTGGCATTTAGAGTTCTTTTACAGATTAGTGACACATTTTCCAGATTATTGTCAAGGATTTAGGATATTAGAAGGAAGACATAATATCATTTCATTTGGACTCAGTGATTATGACACCTTAATTAAAAATATATTCTTGAGGCTAAAAGAGATAAAGATAAGCTTATGTACTCATTGAAAAAATACTTTTAAATATAATTCATTTAACAATAACAACAATAACAGAACAGAGCATTGTTCTAGGTGTAAAGTTTAGATTAGACATGATTGTTACTTTAAATACCTCTCAAATTGAAAGGGAAATAAGACTTCAAAACAGACCACACAGTATCACATGATAATTGTTTTTAGAAAACTGTAGATGAGGCTACTGTGAAGTCTGAGTGGAAAAGTGCTGACCCATACATACATGTGGCATACCAGTTAAATCCTAAAGATAAGATGAGGCTTTCTGAATGAACAACATTAATAAGTCACATAGTACCCACGGAGGCAGCACAGCAAAGGATCCTTGAATCCTCCAGAAAACCTAAATTTAAATCCTGCTTTGACATATACTAGCTATGTGAGATGGGCTAAGGTCATTTAACCACTCAGTGCCAAAGGCAAATCTTTAAGAGTGTACTCTAAGAGTAAAAATTACTGATATGAATTAATAGAAGTATTGTCCCTTAATGGGGCATGGAATCAAAGGTCCAGATTGATGGAAAAATAGTTGATAGGAGAAATAATACCTATACCCAAAGCTAGTAGACAATTAATGGCTAGCTGTTCTTATTGAAAACAAGATATTTATGAAATATAAACTTGTCTGAGCTTTTCAGCTGCTAGTTGCTGGTTATACTACTGCTAATATTAAAAAAAGTTATCACTCCTTGAGGATTATTCTGAAATTAACATCAACAATATGAAATTTCTATTACAGAATTTCCTAACAATTTAAAGGACTTTACTATCCATTAAAAATTCTGATTGCACATTTCTCTTTTATCACTCAGTCACTTACTCAACCTAAAAAATGAAGATATTATTAAACCTTTTCCTAATGTATCTTCTATTGATCTTATGACCAGGAGTTTTTTTACAATTTGCATATAATCTTAAAAATGAACCCATAAATGTTTAACCCTGTACTATCTGCCTTATGTTTTGCCAATTTGATGTAAGACATCTTTATGACATCCTTAACAAAAATCAAACATGACTAATAGCTTAAGAAATCAGGTTGGTTTGGGTCTTTAGATAGGTGTAGCGGGTATGAACAGTAGAATGTCATAGAGGTCTTTAAGAAAACATTAGTATGAGTTATCTAAACATAAAATAGGAGAGAAATCTCATAATTATTCTATAAGGCATTCATCACATTATCTTGACCATAATATTAGATACAATATACCTATTGTAATTGAGATTACAGTAATTCACTTGAACAAAATGATTCTAAGAATTGTCTGATAGCTTAGAACTGATCGTGATATTTGACAAACTACAAATAACTATGACATCTATTAGACTATTTGGCATCACTGGCCAATAGCTCTATGAAATTTGACCAGGAAATCCTGGTCAAGAAAAATATTGATTTTGAAGAACTAGTTTAAGGGAAAAATTTTTCTGAAGTGTATTTCTCAAAATGGTTTGAAGTAGTATTAGTCTGATTCCAGACTTTTGTTGCAAAAATCACAACTCTAAGCTAGTTGTTTTAAATACAAAGATCCTCCTACATCACTTTTTGATGGGATAAATAATGGCTCTCTACTTGTCTATGAT
Source organism: Sarcophilus harrisii (assembly GCF_902635505.1). Lineage (NCBI taxonomy): Eukaryota > Metazoa > Chordata > Mammalia > Dasyuromorphia > Dasyuridae > Sarcophilus > Sarcophilus harrisii. The sequence continues at coordinate 388,545,077 of NC_045426.1, forward strand.
GACAGGAGATTTTCAAATAGGGCCCTTATCAAAACTGTCATCATTTCTCATCACCCAGTGAATGGATTGTCAGGCTCAAAGTATACTCTAGATTAATACAGATGGCCTAAGGAAGATTATTGAAGAAGATAGGCTAACAGAACTTATCAAATGTTTCATTACCCAGCTTACTGTGTTTTATTTAACATAATTCTCTTAGAGAGAATGAGGCTACTGTATATGATGATAAAGTGTCATTAGTAATCATGGAGAGATATTTTCTATAGAATGTTAGGAGAGGAAGCCAGATGGTAAGGAATTTGTAGTGAAAGTGACCAAGATTTACCTAACACTCACATAATACTTTTTCTTTTTAAAACATTTTTGCTTTTCTTATACTTTTTTCCTTATTGTAAATTGTTTCCTTATCAGATTACTATTAATCAAACTTGTTTCTACCTTGTTTTCTTGTTGAATTCATAATGACTAAATTTGTGTCTATCCTCTCTATCCTCATAAGGCAAGCATTCACATAGTTTCATTGCTTTTTTCATTTCAGTTCTTACTCTGCTCATGATATAACCACAAGAGTTGGTCTTTTCTAGTAGTTGTGTTGGATAGATAGGTTAAAGCCACTGGGATTGAGTTTGAGGACTGCCCTATGAAGTCTACAATACAGATGGACTGATATAGAATGGTCATGTTGACCAGTGATGGAGCAATCCCTACCACAATTGTAAGTAACAATTCATTCATGTTCATTTGAGATTAACTTTTTGGAAAGAAGTAGTATGGCAGAGTGGATCAAGCATGAGATTTAGAATCAAAATTGGAATACCACTGTTGACATTTAAGAGACATGTGATCACAGACAAATAATTTTAATTCTCAGAATCCTGTCAGTAGAGTAGGCATAATAACACATACTTTCTGTCTTAACTGGTTTGTAATGAGTATAGAGCTTTGTGAAACTTAAAACATTTTGGTAAATGTGAATTTCAGTTATTATAGATACACTTCCTGACAAGTAATCATGGGTGTAAAAGGGAAGGAAACAGAAATTCCTCTTTGGATATCCAAATTAATTATATGGAATCATTTCATACTTCTATATATACTGGTACACTAATATAGAAGTGGCCTAGAAAATAATATTTTTTCTGATACATAGAATCATAGACTTAGAGAAAGATGAGGTTATCTAATATAACCAGCTCACTTTATAGATGAGAAAGCTGAGGTCAGAAAGAGGAAGTGATTTTGCTAAGATCATACATGTGCTTAGCATCAAATTCTCTGTTCTCCAGAGAATGAGGTAACTAGATGTGATTATTAAGGTGTCATTAATTATCATGGAGAGGTTATTTTCTGTAGAATGTTGGATGAAAAGCCAGATTATAAGGAATTTATAGTGAGATTTACCTAAGATTCACATATGTTTAACTTTTCTTAATACTTTTATCTTTTTTTTTGCTTTTTATTTTTTATGCTTTTTTTCCTCATACTTTTATATGATAGACCAAAGGAAAAAAATCTGTTAAAAAGTGGACACATTGGAGCAGCTAGATGCTGCAATGGATACAGTACTAGCCCTGGGAACCTGAGCTCAAATTCAGCCTCAGACACTTAACACTTACTAGCTGTGTGATCCTGGGCAAGTCACTTAACCCCAATTGCTTCACAAAAACAGATAAACAAACAAAGTACATATTTCTTTTCTTTTTAGATTTGAATCCGGCTTCCTTAACTCTTCCATTTATAAACCACATTGCCTCCTGGAATAGGAGTGTGACTGGGAAGCATGAGAAGGACAGGTGTTAAGTTTGCCAGAGGACACTTTGGTACAATGTTAGTGTTTTGTTGTTTTGTAGTTCTTTTGTTTGTGTATGCTGCAGTGTTTTGGGGTTGGGGTTTGCCCAGGGTAGTTTTGTAGAACTAAAGCACTATCATGCTGTAAGATTCCTTATTCCTGGCCTGTTTTCACTGTCACCAACAAAACAATACTCTGGGCTCTTTGAAGCAAGATGTGCAAGACATATGACAAGACTCTGTGGCCACTACATGATGTCAGGAAAAAAATCTAGACTTCTTCAAACCCGGTCCTATCCATAATGCTTCAAATACCTCTACCTCTGCTCCAACAGCCTGCTTATCCTCCATTACTAAATCCTTTATTTCCAGCTGATGAGTTCCTTCCAAACCTCCACTTGAGAAACTCACATAGGTTGTCAGATTCCCTTCAAACCACGATTAGCCTATAGCACCACATATCCATTTTCACTTCCCTCCCACTTTTCAGTTGTTTTATGTGCACTGTCTTCTCTCCAATTAGGATATAAACATAGCAGGAAGAGGCAAAAGAAAATAAAATATTCAACATAACTACAGCATATAAAAAGTATCTGGAGTCCACTTATTAAGACTTATACAGCAATTGCCTGAACATAGGTGCAAAACATTTTATAGAAAAACAAGATTTATTTCTGGCTCAATATTAAGTTTTCCAATATAATAAAATGTCAGAAATAGATACATAGATAGAGAGATAGATAGATAGAGATAGAGATAGAGATGGAAATAGATACACATTACTAATAACAAAATTTACCTGAAGCAACAAAAGGTAAAAATCTGAAGGGAAACAATGAACCAAAATAGGAAAAAAAGAAGCTAATCATCAGATCTCAACTCTCTTAAAAAACAGTAATTATCAAATTATTTGGCCCTGGTTAAAACAACAGAAAAATTAATTAGATGTATAAATTAAGAACATAATAGCCATAGCCAAATAAATATAGTAGCCTGGTGCTTGATAAGACTAAGGAGCTCAACTACTGGGATATAGATTCATTATTTAACAAAAACTTGTTGAATGAGAAAGCAATTTGGTAGAAATTAAGTTTCAGTTAATCACTATGCAAAAATCTCAATAAACAAAAAATGAATACATGTTCTAAATATAAAAGATTATATCACAAATTAGAAGAAAAAAGAGAGAAATTATCATCTATAATGGGGTATAGGTACAAAGTAATTGACAAAAGAAGGAATCAAAAGTATCACAGGTGATAATAGACATTTTTGATTACATAAAATTGAAAAGATTTTGCACAAAAATCAATGAAGTTAAAATTAAAAGGAAATAGTAAAGTGTAGAAAAACAGCCATATAGGAAAATGCCATTAATAATAAGAAAAATCTAATTTTTAAAATGATTTTCAACTTTGCAGTCATCATTTTTTGCAAAATTGATTTAAGAAAAAGATTGTTAGAGGAATTTGGGTAGATAGGCATAATAACACATAGGTGATAAAACTGTGATATTGGTCCAATCATTTTAAAAAAAATAATTTATAGCTACTCACATGGTCACAATCTCTGCCTACCATTTGAGCCAGTTAACAGGTTTCTTAAGCAATTCTTTCCAAAGAGATCAAAGAAAGAGACAAAGGAAACATATAAAGAAGATTTTTCATGGCAGTGCTCTGGAGTCTCTGAATCATCCTTCTCTTCTATTCATGGAGAGGTAAGGACTAGTGATGAAGAAAAAGACATTTTTAGACATGAACAATTTGAATTTGTTTTGCATAATTAAGTTTTTTATTTTTTTTATTTTAAATACACATTGTTTTATGAATCATGTTGGGAGAGAAAAATCAGAGTAATAGGGAAAAAACCAGAGGAAAGATTAAAAAAAAAAACAGAAAAAATGAAGTGAACATAGCCTGTGCTAATTCACATTATTTCCTTATTTCTTTTTCTGGCTGCAGATGGTATTTTCTATCCAAAGTCTATTGGGATTGGTTTGGATCACTGAGCCCTGAGAAGAACCAAGTCTTTCATAGCTGATCATGGGACATTCTTGTTATTGTATACAATGTATTTCTAGTTCTTCTTGTTTCGCTCAGCATCAGTTCATGTAGATGTTTCCAGGCTTTTCTAAAATCAGTTTGTTCTTTATTTTTTATAGAACAATAATATTCTATTACCTTCATGTACCACAACTTGTTTAACCATTTCCCAATCGATGGGCATCTACTCATCTTCCAATTCTTTGTTACCACAAAAATAGCTGCTACAAATATTTTTGCACATGTGGGTCCTTTTCCCTTCTTTATGATTTCCTTGGGATACAGACCCAGTAATGGCACTGCTGAATGAAAGGGTATGCAGTTTTATAGCCCTTTGGGGATAGTTCCAACTTGGTCTCCAAAATGGTTAGATCATTTCACAACTCTACCAACAATGCATTGGTGTCCCAGTTTTCCCTTGTCTCCTCCAATATTTGTCATTAAATTTGTCTGTCATCTTATACAATCTAAGAGATGTAAAGCAGTACCTCAGAGTTGTTTTAACTTGCATTTCTCTAATCAATAGTGATTTAGAGTATTTCTTCATATAAGGATATGTTGCTTTAATTATGTCTTCTGAAAATTATCTGTTCATATAATTTTGACATAGTTATTTATGTTTTAGAAATGATACCTTTAGCAGAAACATTGGCTGATTTTTTTCTCAGCTTTGTATTTGTTTTGCTCTTGTTTCTGATGATTTTTGTTTGAGCATTTTTTTTAATTTAATGTAATAAAAGTTGCCCATTTTGCCTTTCAATATTCTCTAGTTCTTTTTTAGTCATAAATTCCTCCCTTCTCCAAAGATCTGCTAAGTACAACTAGTTTTACTTTTTACAAGAAAGGATTTGGTATAGTAAGGGAAATTTTTGGAAGAAGTATGTTGTGAGAAGAAGGAGGAGAAGGAGGAGAAGGGAGGAAAGATGGAGAAAAAGGAGAAAAAGGAAAAGGAAGAGGAATAAAAAGGAGAGGAGGAAGAAGAAGAAGAGGAGGAGGAAGAAAAGAAGAAATTAACAATAATAAATTTAAATATGGGGAATTTCAGAAACATCAAAGTGAAAGAGAGCTTGGAAACACGCTATGCATGATGAGATTCATGGTTTCATATAATTTTCTTTTTATGTTGTTCAACATGAAAAAGTTCACTTTTGTTGCTATTTGGGAAGTTTAGAATAAACAAAATAAAATAGACAGACTTGTCTCCATGAACCTCTAATTCCTGAAAAACAATATATATTAGGAATTTTAGTCTATTTTTTGAGAGGAGTAGTAAAGAGAGGAAAAAGAGAAGAAAAAGAAAGACAAAGACTTAGAGTTAAACATGGCATATTGTAAAGAGTTCAGGAATAATAGCACCTTCCTAAGTCTTGCTATATGGGTAAAGTTGGGAAGTCACTTGACTTCCCTTTTCTCAATTTTCTCCTCTCCAAACTTATGTAACAGAGCTTGGAATAGATGGCCTTGGCCCTTCTGTCTCTATATCTAGGATTTTGTGATCCATTCTCTAAGAAAAAAGTGTCATTCTCTTTTCTACCCCTCACTGAAAAGACTAGAAGAGAAAGAAAAAAAAAGGAGGAAGAAAGGAAGGAATGCAGAGAGGGAAGGAGGGATGAAAGGGGAAGGGAGGAAGAGAAGAAGGAAGGAAGGAACAAAGGGAAGAAGGAAGGAACAAAGGGAAGAAGGAAGGGAAAGAAGAAGGGAGGGAGGAAGGGAAGGAGGAAGAAGAGAATGATGATAATAATAAGAATTAATCTTATGTTTGGAATAAAACTTCACTTTGATAAAGTAAAACTGCAACTTTGTTCTTTTTTTGTTTTGTGTGTTTGAGCTAAAGGTTGTTGCAAGGGCAATTAAAATTTTATGACCTTTATCTAATAGGTATAGAGAGGTGAATGAGTAGATAGATAGCTAGGTAGATAGAATGAAAGAATCATTTATATGAGACTAATGATACTATTTATCACCCTTAAGAAAACAAACAGGTTTATTAATGCTTCATAACAATCTTAAGAAATTGGAATATATTTTATAATACTGTCTGCATCTATTATTATAATTGTGAATATTATTTTGTTATTAATATTATTTAACATATCTATACTTTTCTAATATTAAACATAGACTGCACTGTGACATAAATCCAATATGGTCACAGTATATAATCTTTTAAATGTGTTGCTATGGCCTTGTTATTGATATTTTATTAAATATTTTTAACATAGTCATTTGAGATATAGGTTGGATTTCTTTCTCTTCTTTGTTCTTCCATAGTTTAATTATAAATGCCATATGTATATCATTGAAATAATTTCCTAAAACCTTTTTTATTGTTATAGTTTATGTAATGTTGGATTTAATTTTTCTTTGAATATTTGAGTGAATTATTAATCCATCTGATACAGGGCCTTTTTCTTTGGGAGTCCATTTATACATTTTTTTCTGCAAATTTTTTTTCTGGTATTTTTTTTAATACTCCATTTTTTGTTCTGTTAATCTTGCTATTTTATCTTTTGTAAACAATCTATTTCTTTTTTTTTTTAAATAGCTTTTTATTTACAAGTTATATGCATGGGTAATTTTACAGCATTGACAATTGCCAAACCTTTTGTTCCAATTTTTCTCCTCCTTCCCCTGTTCCCTCCCTCAGATGGCAGGTTGACCAATACATGTTAAATATGTTAAAGTATAAATTAAATACAATATAAATATACATGTCCAAACAGTTATTTTGCTGTAAACAATCTATTTCAACTGAAGTATTATTTTTATTGTATAATTGAACAAAATACTTTCTAATACTTTACTTTCTCTTAATTTGTTGTAAATTCTATTTTTTTTCTATATTAAGAATTTGGTATTTCTCTTTTTAAAAATTAAATTAGCCAACTATAGTTCCCAATTTTTTTTGTAACATTCTTATTTTTATTTACTAATTCAATGGTTTTTGCTGCTTTGTTTGTTTTCAATTTTCTTAATCTCTTCTTTGATTTTCTAAATATTTATTAGGGTTATTTGATTTATTGCTTTTCTTGTTTTCAGTTGCATGCTGACTTCACTGATTTTTCTTTCCTTCTTTTGCAGGTGAAAACAAATAGAGAGTGTTTTCCCCTCTAAGGACCACCATCACTATATCCCCAAAATTTAATATAATGTTTTACTGTTTTAATTTTCTTTTAATAAAATTACTATTGTTTCTATAACTTCTTCATTTATAAACAATTTATTAGGATTAAGTTATTTAGTATCCTTTTGTGTACAAATTCTTTTTCTCCCCAACTATCTTATATTGCTTAAAATTTTTGCTGTGGTTATTAATTTTATGCATAAAGGGGTAAAGGATACATGCACATCTAAAAAATACACATATCCTTTTCTATTTCCATTCAGTAACCCACAGAGATTTCTCATATCTAAGTTTTTAGAAATTCTATACAAATACTCCACTTTTTCCTTATTTTTTGAATTGTCCAACTATATAACTCCACCCCCCCAACTATTTCTCTATAGGAATCATTCAAACTTTTCTTTAAATACTTAGATTTTATATCATCCAGTGAATATATGTTTCTTGTTGATAATATAGTTTGTCAATGGTACCTTTAAGTATAATATTTTTTCTGTGTTAAATCCCTTTTGATTATATCCATTTCTACTGTTGTCCTACATAAGATCATGATTACTATCCCTGCTTTTTTGTTTCCTAGTTCTTTTGAAACTATTAAATTCTGCCCCCGATTTCTTTCTTTTTTTTTTTTTTTTTGCCTTTTTGTGAATCTTTCTGTTTCATATATTTCTATTTAAAAATGTGCTATTTAAAATGTGCTATTTAAAAATGTGCAATTCTCAGATGAAGAAATTGAAACTATTTCTAGTCATATGAAAAGATGCTCCAAGTCATTATTAATCAGAGAAATGCAAATTAAGACAACTCTAAGATACCACTACACACCTGTCAGATTGGCTAAGATGACAGGAAAAAATAATGATGATTGTTGGAGGGGATGCGGGAAAACTGGGACATTGATACATTGTTGGTGGAGTTGTGAACGAATCCAACCATTTTGGAGAGTAGTTTGGAACTATGCTCAAAAAGTTATCAAACTGTGCATACCCTTTGATCCAGCAGTGTTACTACTGGTATTATATCCCAAAGAGATTATAAAGAAGGGAAAGGGACCTGTATGTGCACGAATGTTTGTGGCAGCCCTTTTTGTAGTGGCTAAAAACTGGAAACTGAATGGATGTCCATCAGTTGGAGAATGGCTGAATAAATTATGGTATATGAATATTATGGAATATTACTGTTCTGTAAGAAATGACCAACAGGATAATTTCAGAAAGGCCTGGAGAGATTTACACGAACTGATGCTGAGTGAAATGAGCAGGACCAGGAGATCATTATATACTTCAACAACAATACTATATGATGACCAGTTCTGATGGACCAGGCCATCCTCAGCAACGAGATCAACCAAATCATTTCTAATGGAGCAGTAATGAACTGAACCAGCTATGCCCAGAGTTCTTTTTCTGGGCATAGCTAGTTGACTAAAAACCATTACATTGAATTCCCAATCCCTATATTTTTTGCATTTTTGATTTCCTTCACAAGCTAATTGTACAATATTTCAGAGTCTGATTCTTTTTGTACAGCAAAATAACGTTTTGGTCATGTATACTTATTGTGTATCTAATTTATATTTTAATATATTTAACATCTACTGGTCATCCTGCCATCTAGGGGAGGGGGTGGGGGGGGTAAGAGGTGAAAAATTGGAACAAGAGGTTTGGCAATTGTTAATGCTGTAAAGTTACCCATTCATATATCCTGTAAATAAAAGGCTATTAAAAATAAATAAATTAATTAAATAAAAAAAATAAATAAAAATGTGCTGTTGGAGCTTCCTTTCCTCTTACATCTTATTAATGAGTCCATCCCATTCCTACTCACAGTTATGACTGTGAAGTGTGAATTTTTCTCCATCATGTCATCTTATTTTTTTTTCTTTGCTCTTTCCTCCCTTTTCAAAAAATAAGCCAGTATCTAAACAGAAGTAATTTGATCAAAACTAATGGTTTATAATGGAAGGAATGTTCTTCTACGAACTACTCCTTTTCTATCCTCCTTTACCCCATCCTGATTCTTGAACTGTTTTCTTTTGAAATTCCTGCTCGTGATCCACTTTCTTAAGTAAGAGTTTGCTTTGTCTTTAACTATTCCCTCCCCAACTTTATCTCTCTTTCTACTGCTGTTCTTCCCACTGCTGGATCACCAAAGTCCCGAGGAACCCTATTATGGGTTCCTATACTTCATGGAGCCACTAGCCCAGATTATCATGCAGGATTTCCAGTTTTTTCATTTGATCTTATTCTTGCTTTTTCTGACAGGACAATGTATTTTCATCTTCTCTCTGCCTTCTCCATATGGTCTTGGGCTGGATAAAAAGCGAACTGGTGCTTTTCTTTAAATTTCTTTGTTATTTTTTTATCAAGCATTTCTTCAAGTTATTTCTGGGGTATATGTGGGTAACCTGATCTCTTCTGCAAACTTTCATGATACAATCATAACTGAAATCAAGTGTTGTCTCCTTTGCATCTAATTAAAGTAAGTGGCAGCTCCACGGTTTGCCCTATATGACCCCATCATTCAGCACAGGAGCAAAATTAGAGCCCAATGTGTCTTTCTTTATTCCTGTCCTGTGTCCACTAGGCTGCCTTCTCTGATACCTCTTTCCTCATGAAAGCATCTTATAGCCTTTTCTCCCCATCAATAGTCTCAAAGTTCTCCCCTCATACTGTCTTCTTTTTTTGACAGCACATGTAAACACAATTCGTTTTCTTTTTCTTAAAAAAGAGAAAAGAAAGCAAGTTAGTTAAAAGAGGGGGGTAGATGGGGACTTTGGTGAAAAAGAATGAGTATTGCCAGACTTCTGACAACCTCCTTTATCTCTAGTTCTTTCTATCTTGACTGACACTTGACTTATCAGGTGTGGAAAAATTTAGACTTGGAAAATGTGCACTATGTGCACAGTGTCCTTTTATCCTCAGCTCCCCTTTTTCTATGACATAGAAAAAGTGTTTTTGCTTATGGCAAAGAAAAAAAATCCCTGAATTGTTGATAAGTGACTTTTTTATCTTCTCCTTGATATTGACACAATGCAGGAAAGCCAGTTGTTATATTTTCTAGTTTTTCTTTCCTCTCATTGATCACTACTTCAAGAAATCCAAACCTATGGGACTTCACTTCACTATGAACTAAGGATGCCACCAACACTTTGTTTGTAGATTCGATAATATTTATAAGTAATATTATTTCCCAATCTTTTAGCAAACATCTTATAAATATAGCACCCAAAGATTTTTTTGAGGACCTGCAGAGGATGCTATAAATTAGCATTTGTTTATCCAAGTGGAAAATGAGCACCTCAGGGCAAAGTAATGGAAATTCTAGGGATGCCTTTAAGATGAAAAACAGATCTACTAAGAAAGAGTTCAGTAGAAGGAGGTAAAGACAATAATTAGAACTGGTTACCTCTATGCCCAGAATGCTTTACCTCTGAATCTCTACCTTTTGAAATCCCATTTTTGTTTAAAGACTCAGTTGGTGCCACCTCCTGCAAAAGGATTTCCTGATTTATGCCAATTTTTGTTAGTATTCTCACAAATCCACTTAATTACTTTGTCTCAGTCTCTCTTTGTTCCTCTCTCTCTCTTTTTTCCTGTCTGCTTTTATTTTTCTCTCTTTCTTTGTGTCTCTGTCTCTGTGTCTGTTTCTGCTTCACTCTGTCTCTTTGTCTCTGTCTCTGTCTCTCTGTGCTCTCCCCTTCTTTACTTATCCATGTATATGTAATTTTCCTCTCTATACCATAAGTTCAATGACATCAGGAAGGATAGCTTGTTTTTGTTTTGTTTTTTTTAATCTTCAGTTCTAGCAGAATGCCTAAAAATAGTAAACTTGTAAGTGACTAGAGCAGAAAATCTGAGATACGAGCAAGTAATTCTTAGAGATATATTCAAAGCACTAGCAGAGTGGGATTCAATAGTATAAATTTACAACTAGAAGAGCTAATGGGTTTTTTGAGGTACCCATATTTTAGTTAGCAGTTCTGATGATCCCCTTACCTCTCAGGATACTCCTTTTTTATTCCTTTCACTGACTACTCTTCAATTCAACTAATATAAATTTTAAAAGTTTGTTAAATGCCATGATGTACCCTTTCTCCTGAATGTTAGTGTAGCTACAAAATGGTAATTTAATTCTTTGCTTTTTTCTCTCTGTATTTTCTTGCAGATTTCATCTAATCCTATGTCAGCAACTCTCACCCACATTTCAGATATATTATTTTAGTTCTTTTCTCTGAAATTTGTTTTGCCCAGGATCACATAGGAAATGTGTTTGAGATGAGATTTAAATACAAATCTTTCTGATTCTAAGTCCAGAACTCTATTTACTACTCACCTATATTCTGCCAGCTTCTTCCTTTGTTAAATGAAGAAGTTAGATTAGTTAGCCCATTAGCTCTTCTAGTTATAATACTATTGAACCACATTTACTGGTTTAGCTCTTTTCCCTGAACTTTGTTCATGATTGACCAATAGACCTTTTCACCTGAGTTTCTCACTCCAACTTCAAATATGAAACTTTAAAATTTAATTTCTTTTTTATCTCTTTTTTATTATATCTTTTTATTGACAAAACATATGCATGGGTAATTTTTCAACATTGACCCTTGTAAAAATCTTCTGTTCCAACCTTTCCTCTCCTTCCTTCCACCACTTCCCCTAGATGGCAGCTATTCCCATACATGCTAAATATGTTAAAGTTAAATTTAATTTCTTATATTTTAGCTGTTAGAAAACCAAGGATAACAAGTACAAGGAAATGAGTAGACACAACAGTTGTGCTGGACACAAATACATTAGGACTTCTACACTGATGGAGTATCTAGTTAGGCAATATTACTTATTTGGTAAGGAAGAACTGAATTTTCTTTTGAGGTATTTTCCTTAAACAAGTAAATATCTTGTTCATATCCCTTTTCTGAGAAAACAACATATTTCTTACCCTTTAAAATATACAGGGAAAAAAGAGATAGTGAAAGAGAGAGTAAGAGGAGGAAGGAAAAAAGGAGGGAAAGAAGGGAGGAAGAGAAGGATAGAGGGAGGGAAGGAGACAGAGAGAGATAAAAGGAACGAGGAAAATGGCAAAAAAGAAAAAAGGAAGGAAGGAAGGAAGAAAGGAAAACATCTGTATTTATATGTATATATGTTACACAATATCTGTGCATATATCCATATATCTAAACTTAAAGTCTCTTCTGAATTCTATTTCCATACTTTCACTTGCTTTCTAGATGTAGGTAGATATCTTAGGTAGGTGAGAAAACCTAGTGAGTCACAGAAAGAATAAGTGAATTGCCCAAGATTGTTACAATTAAGATCTGAACTCACATATTCCTAATTCCAAGTTCTGTAAAACCTGCAAGTCCCACTGTCATCTCAAATAAAAAGATTAGACCAAATGTCTTGCCCCATTCTCATCCTAATTACCCATATTCCACCATCCTTGAATTCTAGGGATGTCTTTAAGATCAAAAGACACATCCACTAATAAAGGATTTAGAAGGAGGGAAAGATAATAATAAAAAGTAGCTCCTTTTATGTCTAGAATGCTTCATTTCTGAACCTCTACCTCTTAAAATCCCAAGCTTATCTCAAGGCTCAGTTTGTGCCAACTCAAAAATAAAGAATTTCCTGATTTTCTCCAGTTCTTTGTTAGTACTCTCCCTGGCACCACTTAGTTACTTTGACTCTCTCTAATATTCTGGCTTTGTATCCCAGATTTGTGATTTCATCTTGTACTCTTCCTCCTTCCCCATTCATAGATGTACTAGTTTTTTGAATCTTACTGATTCTACTTCCACAAGATTTCTCTCAGCCACCTCCTCCTCATTCACATGTCCCCTGTTTCTACATATTCTTCATGAGCTATTACAGCAACCTTAATTAGTCTCCTTCATTTCAAAATTGCAAGGTTTCCCTTTCCCAATCTATCCTCTTAAATTTTAAAATGTGCATTTAATCATTTCACTTCTCTGTTCAAAAATTACCAATGACTCTTCATTGCTTCTGCTATAATAAACAGTCTCCAACCTAATTCTAAAAGTTCGTCACCATCTAGTACCCATCTACTTTTTCAAGCTTATTTCATATTACTTCTCTTCATGACTTGGTTCCAGTCAACTTATCAATGACCAACTCTCTGAACTTGTAATAGTACATTTCTGTGCTTTTGTACAGGGAGTCCCTCATGTCCAAAGTAAAATTTCTTCTTATTTCTGCCTGACAGAATCTCTAGACTCCCTTGTTTGATTTAGGGGTCAGAACTATTTTGAGAGCTGTCCTGATCACTCTTCCCTCCTTAAAGTGTGTGCTCTCCCAAGGAGCACTGAACCCTCCTAAAAATATTTTATATTTATTTATATTTGTGCATTTTGTAGCCTTCTAGTAGAAAGTAGAATCCTTGGTTGCCCCCAAAGTGTTAAGGTTTTACCATTGTTTCTTCAGATATAAAGTAAAATAAGTGCTTAATAAGATCTTGTTAAACCACTGAATTTCAAGACATTTGTTAAAAGTATTCAATGTTCTAAAATCCTTTAGGAAGAGTCAGAATTATGGGAAGTGCTCAAGAATGAAATTCTGAAGATGCTAACAAAACTGATTTTCTTTAGGAAGAGAAAAAACAAACATTTATTAAGTGTATACTATGTGCCAGATATTTTGCAAATCACTTTACAAACAGAATCCACTTGCTGTGTAACAGCTTTGAGCTCTAGGTGCTATTATTATTCTACATTTACATTTGAGGAAATTGAGGCAGACACAGGTTAAATGAGGCTGGATTTAAACATAGGTCTTCTTGATTCCAGGCCCAAAATTATCTACTGAGTTGCCTGCCAACTGTCAGCTGAGGAAGAAGTCTTTAAAGAGATTAGTATTCATTCAGAAGGAACTAGCTGCCTAACTAGTTCCTATGTTTCTGTAGAAAAGATACATGAATAGAAAAATAATAACAAAAAAACAAAACAAAACACGAGATCAAGACTTTCAAGAGAAATAATAAAAAAAAAACGCAAAGGAAGTTGTCAGATCTAAACTTATATTATAAACCTATGCTCATCAAAACCATTTATTTAATACTGACTAAGAAACTGAGTAGTGGATCAGTGCAAAAGATTAGGTGCACAATAGTCAATGACTAGAGTAATTTAGTGTTTGATAAACTCAAAAATTCCAGCTTCTGAGATAAGAACTCATTATTTGACAAAAAATGCTGAGAAAACTGGAAACAAGTATGACAGAAACTACACACTAACCAAAATCTAACACCTTATACCAAGGTAAGATCAAAATGGGTTCATGATTTAGACATAAAGGGTGATACTATAAACAAATTAAGAGATCAATGGATACTCTACCTGTCAGATTGTGGAGAAGGGATGAATTTATGGCTAAAATAGAACTAGAGAACTTTATGGAATTCAAAATGGATAATTGTTACTACATTAAATTTAAAAAGTTTTTGCACAAACAAAGCCAATGCAGCCAATATTAGAAGGGAAGCAGAAAGCTGTGGGGGATTTTTTTTTTTTTTAAATACAGTATTCTTCTAAGGCCTCATTTCTAAAATATAGAGATAATTAACTTAAATTTATAAGAATCAATCATTCCTGAATTGATAAATGATCAAAGGATATGAATAACTTTCAGATGAAGAATTTAAAGCCATTTCTAATCATATGAAAAAATGTTCTAAATCATTATCAATTAGAGAAATGCAAATTAAAGCAATTCTGAGGTACCTACTTCACAGCTCTCAGATCCACTAAAGTGACAAGAAAAGACAATAATAAATGTTGGAGGGGATGTGGAAAAACTAGAATACTAATGCATTATTAGTGAAATTGTGAAATCATCTGACTATTTTGGAAAGCAACTTGGAACTATCACCAAAGGGCTATAAAACTGTGCATAACTTTTGATCCAGCATTGTCAGTACTGAGTCTGTATCCCAAAGAGATTATAAAAAAGGGAAAAGGACTTACATGTGAATAAATGTTCTTAGCAGCTCTTTTTGTAATGGCAAGGAATTGGAAAATGGTAGATGCCCAAGAGCTGGGGAATGTCTGAATAAGTGGTGGTATGTGAAAGTATTGGAATATTATTGTTCTATAAGAAATAATGATCAGTCTGATTTCAGAAAAGCCTGGAAAGACTTACATGAACTGGTGCTAAGTGAAGTGAACAGAACCAGGAAAACAGTGTTCACAGTTACAAAATGATTGTGTGATAATCAACTGTGATGGACTTGGCTGTTCTCAACAATGATGTCATTCAAAGAAATTCCAATAGACATGGGAAGGAAAATGCCAATGGCATCCAGAAAGAGAACTATGAAGGTGGAAGGTGAATTGAAGCATAGTATTTTTGCCTTTTTGTTATTGTAGTTTGGGTTTTTTTGTGTGTGTCTCATAGTTTTTTTTTCCTTTTGTTCTTATTTTTTTCTGGCAAACATAACAAATATGGAAATATGTTTAAAAGGATTGCACATATTTAATCATATCAGATTGCTTGCTGTTTTGGTGAGGGTTCGTAAGGAAAGGAAGGAGAAAAATCTAGAACCACACAGTCTTACAAAAATGAATGTTGAAAGCTATCTTTACATGTATTTGTAAAAAATATTTGAAAAAATAAATAATTTTTTTTTTAAAAAGAAAAAGACATTTGGGGAAAAAAAGCAAATAACTGAGAACAACTGCAAAAGACACAGTCCTGTACAAACAGCTACATGGACATGAAATGTGAAAATAAACTGAGAAAAATGATAGATACTAAAAACCACAATGTGGTAAAGATCCAAAAAAGTTCAGGACACTTGAGTCTAATGATACTATACAACACAGAGGAAACAAAAGTTTATAATTTATTTCAGTTTCTGATTTCTCTAAGAAGGAAGATAACTTTTGTTATTGCTAACAGAGAGTTGAAACCCAAGGTAAATAAAGAAATTGTAACTGGAGAAAAGAAGGAAGGAAGGAAGGAAGGAAGGAAGGAAGGAAGGAAGGAAGGAAGGAAGAAAGGAAGGAAGGAAGGAAGGAAGAAAGGAAGGAAGGAAGGAAGGAAGGAAGGAAGGAGGATCTTATCTATATTTTTGAATTATAAGACATGTGCCTGTCTCCAATTCTGCA
Source organism: Sarcophilus harrisii (assembly GCF_902635505.1). NCBI lineage: Eukaryota > Metazoa > Chordata > Mammalia > Dasyuromorphia > Dasyuridae > Sarcophilus > Sarcophilus harrisii. Next base: position 388,561,155 of record NC_045426.1, read on the forward strand.
TAACAGACCTGTTTTCAGAACTTTCAAATATCAGTGCTGGTGTTTTATCAATTATATATTTAAATTTTTTTAATTACCTGAGATACAAGTCTGTTTAGTTTTATGAGGGAAGTTTGAAATTCTCTTATACTCTATCTTGAGTAAACATTTTTGACCTTCCCCTCCATGAAACTTTGCTCAACTTCCCTGAAATCAAACAGTCATTCTCTCTTTTGAACTCATATTAGTCTTATTACCTAAACCATGTATTTGCTACTTTCTTTGTGGGAGGGATAGAAAGGGGAAATGATAGGTGGAGAATGTTGGAAGCAGTCTTTTGACATTATTGGTAAGAATAACTTAATGAAGAAAGTCCTTTTATTATTGCAGATCAACAATTATCTTTACAATTAAAGAATTTTTTCTAGGATACTGAGAGGTCAAGTAACTTGGGATGTAGTATATAACCAGTAGATGCCAGGAGCAGGACTTCAACCAAAGTCTTCTTGATTTTAAGGCCATTTCTTCATATCACTTTGACTTTTGCACTTGACATCTTCATCATCATTGTAATTACTACAATTGACAATTATATATCCCTTCAAAATCTTTACATACATTATCTCATTTGAATTTTACAACAACCCTGTGAAGTAGATATTATCCCAGTTTTACAGACAATAAAACTGATGAGTCACAGGAAGAATAAATGGTATACCCAATATTATGCAGTTATCAAGTGTCAGAGGTCTTCTAGGTCCAAGTTTATCATTATATCCACTATGACCTACTACTTCTTTATGGCTACCCTTCTGCTTCAACCCTGTACATATGCTACTCTAGAGTTGTGATTTTCTTTCAATGTATATATTCTTTCCTGATTAGATTCATAACTTTTGAGGTACAGATATCTTTTCTCATATTCATTTATGTTCATGCTTAACATAATGATCAAAACATAGTAAGTATTCAAAGAAAATAGCATGATGATGATTTTAGTGATGATAAATAAATACAAAAAGTCATAACTACACATACCACTCTACTGGCAAACAAAAAAGTTTTACTGTTCTAATATGATCAAAATGAAGTTTGAGGTTATATAATCCACTTAGGGCAAATGTACTTGGTCTTTTCAGGATGTTGTTTTTTAATGGAGTCCAAAACTGTGCTCTGTAGACAGGGTGCTCAATAAAATTTGTTGTCCCACAGATTGAGAAGTGTGTTCTTTCAAAGTGTGACATGGTCTGGTGGACAGACAACTGAACTGAAATGAAGGCTGCAGGGTCTATCCCCTCTTCTTCCACAAGCTGCCTCTGGGCAACTCATTGAATCTCTCTCTGTTCTTATCTCCTCTATAAAATACAGATATAAACTGCCTTCCACACCCTCTCCTCCTTCCAGTCTTTTAGGCATGTCTTGAGGATGAATTAGATATTAGTAAAGTAACCTAGGGAAGGCACTAAAGGAATACAATACAATATTATTTCCTGTGCTGAACTGCTGAAAAAATGTTGCTTAGCAGTTACTTTAGAGATGACCACATTTCTTTTTCAGAAATAGCCTCATTTCTGAGTATGGGGAATAATTCCCATTTGGCTGAGGTTTAGAAGAGGAGGGAGGTGGCTAAACACACACACACACACACACATAATAAAATGTGATTTAGTTTATAAATTGCAGTATTCTTCTTAGAATAATACTGCCCAGTATCCTGTGAAGTTGGTGATGTGGCATAATTCTTCCAGGTGAAAAAAAAAAATGGTTTAAAAGTGCTATGAAGGACCTCCTACCTGATCACCTCAGAAACACTCATAACTCAGATTGGAAACTGATCCCACTGGGCTCAAAGTGAATGATTTATTAATTACAAAGTTTTGGGGCAGGGGGTAGAAAGAAGAAATAAAAAGGTAGGAGAACAAGGCAAAAAAAAAAATTGAAACAATCAACTGTAACTTTCACTGAAACTTGGATTCTGGTTTATTGAATAAGAAAAACAATATATATTTCCTAGTCTGACTTGCTGTGTTTTGAAGCAGTTAAGTTGAGCAGTAGGCTCTAATGACATTTGTTATTTCTCAGAGAAGTAGCTCCTAAAATCATTAACAATTCCACATAAAAAACTGTACATTTCAAATGGATGCATGCTTTTAATTTATTATGCTCAAGAGAGCTGCTTTAAACATTGATCTTTACAAAAATCAGAATTCTAACTTAATTTAAAGGCTTTAGATCATATCATGGACCAAACTAAAAAGTGTGTTTGTCTCTTGTCCCTGATACACCCATGGGATTAGCCAACACAAACATTAGCCTGTTTCAAAATCATTGACAAGATCTTGTGAGGTGACTGAAGAAATCATGAATCCCAGGATTTAGAGCTAGGAAACTCCTCAGAGATCTCCTTTGCTGTTATTAGTAGACTGCACTCATTTTTTTCTTAGCTAGGGATTTTAAGTATTGTTGAAAGATGAACAGGGCTAATTTCTCTCCTCTATTTATCCGTGGAAAAGCCAAAAGAGTGTTGGCTACTATAACATATGCTCCATATTTCTCTGAGCAATGGTGCAAACTCTGTCTGTGTAACTATAACACTAGCTATAAAGGGGATTCAACTCCCTTAATTCCTTTCTTTATTCCTTAAAGCATGAACAAGTGTAGACTGAATCATTTATCAATAGAGCTCATAGATGACTCTTTAGTTATCATCCCCGCCCCCCTTCTTTTTACTAGAATAGTGGATCTAAGTAAGAAGTTGTAATAAAACTTCATTTCTACTTTCTCTTGCAATAAGATGGTAAATACTGCCATTAGTTGCATGACATGATTCAGATCCCCTAAACTAGTCACTGGGTCTCAGTTTCCTTATCTCTAAAATGAGATCTCTTTCAAACCTAAATCTATGATTGTGTGCCTTTGTTGTAATCATTTATAAACACACATGGTATTGTTGCTATTATTCAGTCATTTTTTCAGTTGTGTTAGGCTCTTTGTAAATCTTTGTGTTTGTTGTTGTTGTTGTTGTTGTTGTTGTTTTTTAGCAAAGATACTGTAAATGCCTTTCCATTTCCTCCTCCAAGACACACACAAGAGATGTACAATAAAGTGCCATGTAATGAAGGTCATTCTGACTTGAATTTAATTCTTCACATATTTAATTAGCATTTGTTGTATACCTAAGATTATACCTTGGTACTATCAACCAGTTTTACTTCTTCCAGCAGCTCAACAAAAAATGCAGACTACTCTGGCAATCTTGTGTGAACCTACCTTTCCAGTTTTGCTGAGTATTCTCCCTTCTACATGCCATGCATCAAAGAATTCAGTGTACTCTTGATGTTTCTGTTTCTTCTCATAGGTGACAATAGTTCCCTTCCCCATTTCCCTAAATTTTCCAAGCCTTAAATGTATACTTTCATGCTTTTATATCTTGGAAATTCTAATTTCATTTAAGGATAAGTTCAAGAGCTATTTCCATCACAAGGTCTTTCATAGCTTCTTAGCACCTTTTCTCCAAACCTACAATTGTAATTCCCTTTTACTGTGAAGTGTAACAACATCCTTCCATTCACTAAAGTTCAAATGCAACAAGTGTCATCATTACTTCTTTATTCTCATTCACATCATATACCCACTCATTTGCCAATTCTTGCCACATCTTTCTTTCTTCTCAAATGCCTTTAACAAATAGATTCCAGATGACTCACACAGTCATCTCTGTAGATCAGACCATCATCACTGCTTACCTGGACTATTGCTGCAGTTTCTAAGTCATTGTCTCCACTTCTACATACCACTAGAGTCCATTCTCCTCATAGGTTACAAAATTATTTTTTAAAATTATCTCTGTCTATGTTACCCTTCTGTACAAAGAACTTCAATGTCTCCTTATTATCTCCAGGATCAAATAAAAATTTCTCTGTTAGAAGTTTTTTACTCCTTGGATCTTTCCTAACTCTCAATTATCCTTACACATTCCTCTTCTCAGTGGGCTATAGTCTAGCATATTGACCAACAAGTTCTTCTTCACATGACACTTCATCTTTCATGTTATTCCTTTCATGGACTGTTCCTCATGCGGAAAATGCTATCCCTACTGAGTTCTCTTTCTTTTACTTTCTTGCTTTCTTCAAAACTGAATCCAAGTTAGTTACCTCAGGAGCTTCTTGCTGGTCTCCTCACCTCTAAAATTTTTCCCATTGGAAAGTTATTTTGTTTCTGCTTTCTGCATATAGGCATATCCTTATATATGTACTTAATATTCCTTCCATTAGAAAGTAAACTCTTTAAGGACAAGGACTATTTCATTTTTGTTTTTATATCCCCAGAACTTTGTCTAGTGTTAGGAAAATCTTAAATGAGGAACTTCCTGTACCAATATAGGTTAGCACCTTCTTTAAAACAGCTAGTCTAAAAAACAAAACAAAACAAAACAAAACAAAACAAAAAAAAAAAAAACAAAACCAGCTAGTCTGAGAGAATTCCCTACAGCTGAGTGATTGAGTGACTTTCCATACTCACATTGCCAACATTTATCATAGGGAAGATCTAAAATCATTTTCTTGGTTCTAAGGTTAACTATCTCACCCCTACTTTCTCATGTTTGGCACATAGAATGTGCTTAATACATACAGGTTGATTGCTATTGATTGACATTGCTTCACTTCCAAATTAGCTTGTATTTATTTTGAATATAGTGTATATATGTACATGCCATGTCCCTTGATGGAATGGAAATTCCTATAGGATGGGGGTTATTTCATTTTTGTCTTTGTACTTCCCATGCCTAACACAACTTCAAGAGAAAGTATGTTCTTAATACATGCTTGAAACCTTGAAGTTGTCCACATTTACCAAGTGATGTGGTTATGTTATGTCTGTTATGTCTTTGTTGCTAGCCATTTTCCAATTGAATTCAAACTGGATTGTTTTTGTGCTGACTCTTCCATTTAAGCCAATTAAGAACTTATCAAATGAGTCTTCTAGCAATCTAGCTATTAATACAATTGGAGGAGACTGGTTCTTAATGATAAAGCTATTATTTTAATGTAGTATGCACATAATACTCATTTTATTACATTCATCTTGCATTTACATTGTTGCTAAGGGATCTCATTCCCTTTGCTCTTAGGAAGTAAAAAGTGTGATTTCATACATTAGGTAAAAAATAACATTGTCATAAAAATCTCTCTTCTAATGTAGACAATTATTCCTTTTTCAGCTTGGAGAGATTTATCTGTTCTCCAGTGTTTGTAAAAGAAGTACAATTTGATTCTGTCCTCCACATTTTTATCATATAGATAAAGGGATACACACACACACACACTCTAACACACATTCACAGTCCAATGTACAAAGATCCTATTAATCTAGAAAGAATTGAAATTTTAACTAGCAAAAAGCTAAAGACCATTCCTTTTCTCTAGGATTATCTATAATTTTAAAAAAATCTTCTTACTTATATTGAAGAAAAGACTTTAAATAATGATAGATGTGGTCAATGATCATCCAAAATAAGGAAGTTGGAACAAACATAAAACATTGATATTCAGCACCATAAGATTTTACAGACACAATATTTCACAGTACATGATGTCATTAACCTGCACTCTAGCACTCTGCTAGTTATCAGCACTTTTGACAATACTACCTCCTAGATACAGAAGCCATCACTTCTTGCTTCTTACTTGATATCATCCATTTTCAAAAAGACATGATTTCAATTATTGTTTATTATAGTGAAAATGTCAAACAAAATATTTATCTGACTACCCTTTCCTCTTCAAAACAGTCACACAGTTATAAAACTGAAGCAAATAAATAAATAATATCACCCACATAGAGAAGTAGAAGATCTTGTTTTGGAGTAGAATAGGTTTTTTTCTATTAATAATCATTACATAACAGATAGTTAAAAACAAAGTATAAAGGTTGTCATTTTCAGTGCACCAGAGACACTGGAGTGGCTAGGTAATGTAGTGGCTAGTACTGTGCTGGATCTGACATCAAGAAGATCTGAGTTCTAATAGAACCTCAAACACTAACTGTGTATCTCTCAGCAAGTCACTTAATCTCTGTCTGCTGCAGCTTCCTAATTTGTAAAATGGAGAAAATAAAAGTACTTACCTGGATTGTTATAAAGATAAAATGAGATGTTTGTAAAAATGTTAATAAATCTTAAAGCACTGTTTCAATATTAGCTATCATCATCATCATTTTAGGTTCATATTCCATATGAATACATAGAGGGACTGAGCATAGTACATTACCCATTATAAAATCTAACTAAAAAGTCAGCAGAATACAGCCTGTAGAGGAGGTAGAATCAAAGACAAAAACACCAGGAATGAAAGGTTACTTTTTAAAATGTTCTTTCAAAATCCTTTCCCATTCAAGTTCCATCCAGAGCTAGCAAAACATAACTTCTTTGTTAAAGTATATAGATATGAAAATAGTACTGTATCTGTTTCTGGAGTGTTGGGAAAATGTGAGAAGTGCTGTCTCATGAGATCTTAAGCCCATGTAATTGCCTTCTGAACTGCTCAACACCATTATGATGAAGGGGCTGGGAAGGGAAACAGAGATCAGGAAATGGAGGAGCAGGTGTAACGATTCAGAACCCCTTATTATCAGAGAGTGTGAAAAACAAGGGAACAGGTCAGGAGAGAGATTCAAAAAATGAATTTACAGTGTATAGAAAAAAATGAAAAACAAAGAAGGGGGATTCAAAATCTACTTCATAAAATGACTATGAAAAATGGGCAAAAAAGCAAAGTTGTATAAAACAGCTGGGAGAACAGAGATGACAGAAAGAAGAAAGACTTAAAACGTTCTTTATAGCAGCCTATAAGAATAAAGGAATACATTTTAATCAACACTATATTATAGAAAATGTGCACATAGAAAGGAGGTAAGACAAAAAAGGCTAGCAGAAAATAAACAAGGTAATACAATAAGACATCTACTGTATGAATCCATATTTGTTATTTCCTTCTGCTCCATGATTATCTTTAATGTTTCCAAGTAGTGCAAAGTCTTATCATTAATTGTTTGTGCTCAAGTGACTTTAAAATTTATCTAGTCTGACTAACTCTATAGAAGAAGCCAAGACTTATTGTGATGGAGATTATCTGGTCTTATTCCTTCACTTTTTAAAGAGAAAACTAAGATTTCTAGAGGTTGAGAGACTAATCAAGTCTAGTTCATGAAATGTAGTTATTCAGTCATTTTCAGTCATGTCCAACTTTTCATGACTCCCTTTGGATTTGTTGTGGCAAAGATATTGGAGTGATTTGTTATTTCCTTCTCCAGTTCATTTTGCAAATGAGAAAACTGAGGCAAATAAGGGTAAAGTGTTTTGCCCAGGGTTACATAGCTAGTAAAGGTCTGGGGTCATATTTGATCTCAGAAAGATAAGTCTTCCTAACTCTTTTTGTACTACCTAGGTGCCCAAGTTTGTGAAATAATCAGGACATTAAACCAATACAATTTATCATCTAATGTTCTTACAACTACATCTTGTTGTTTCTAAAGTAATATTGCAAAAAAAAAAGTGCCAAAACATGCCTACTCCAATTGTCTGGTTCAAATTGCTCCAAATGTAAATATTTATGTGTCTACTCAGAAGCGTCCCACTCCATGCCCCTAATAAAGCAAAGAAAGCAAGCTTATAGATCAATTTTACATGTGGGGTTGGACTGTGATGAAGCCCTATGAAGCCTAAGATATATAGTATCCTAAGAACCCATCTTGTAGCAATCACAGATGCTTCCATTTGGATTACAAACTTGAAAGGGAAATGACAAGTACCAAGATCAGTTCCGCAAAAACACTCAATATCATGTAATTTCTATAGTTGGAAGTCATACAATAAATTGTGTCTCTTCATTGAACACAGAGATGGAATACTCTTTTTTAAAAGTCATATTTCATTGTACTGTAAAGGGCCAGATTCTCTCCTAAACTTTTCCACTAATTACTATATTAGAACTGATAAATCTCTAAAGAAGGAATCACAAAGTGTTTTGTCCAACAGATGGAAATAAGGACTAGACATGTAATTTCATCTATTGAGGGAGTACATGATGAGGAAGTTCTCTTTACTTGTATAAGGTGCACAAAATGCATCTTTCCTGACATAATGCATCATTGTGACAGTACATAGGATATTTCACTTTAACCCCTCTGATATATGTAAATCTGAATTTGCACAGTAGTAAAGTTGAGCATTAACTTATTAATTAGCATCCTTTTTAGGATCTTCATATTACTTTACACAAGAAGGTACCTAGAAGATAATTCATCCTTCTAAGTATCCTTCTAGTTAGTGACCATTGCTAAATTTTCTTTCTTTATCCCATTCACACCCTTATCATCACCTATTGTTGGCCATAGTCTATCCTAATCTACCTGTGTCTGGGGAGAAACCCAGAAGAATGTAAGATCTATAAAAATAAAAACTATTTTGTCTCTACATCCCTAGTACTTAGTATAGAGAAGATGGCTTAGCAAGTGTAGAATGTATTTGAATTAAAGTGACTCTGGATTACAGTGAGTCTTTAAATGCCAGGATTGAAGTTGAGGGAAAGGAAAGCAAGGTTATAAAAAAGATATGCAAACTCTTTGATCCAGCAGTGTTTCTACTGGGCTTATACCCCAAGGAGATACTAAAGAAGGGAAAGGACCAGTATGTGCCAAAATGTTTGTGGCAGCCCTGTTTGTAGTGGCTAGAAGCTGGAAACTGAGTGGATGCCCATCAATTGGAGAATGGTTGGGTAAATTGTGGTATATGAATATTATGGAATATTATTGTTCTGTAAGAAATGACCAGCAAGATGAATACAGAGAAGCTTGGAGAGAATTACATGAACTGATGCTAAGTGAAATGAGCAGAACCAAGAGATCATTATATACGTCAACAACGATACTGTATGAAGATGTAATCTGATGGAAGTGGATTTCTTTGACAAAGTGACCTAATTCAGTTTCAATTGATCAATGATGGACAGAAGCAGCTACACCCAAAGAAAAAAACACTGGGAAATGAATGTAAACTGTTTGCATTTTTGTTTTTCTTCCCGGGTTATTTCTACCTTCTGAACCCAATTCTCCCTGTGCAACAAGAAAACTGTTTGGATCTGCACACATATATTGTATCTAGGATATACTAGGACATATTCAACATATATAGGACTGCTTGCCATCTAGGGGAGGGGGTGGAGGGTGGGAGGGAAAAATCGGAACAGAAGTGAGTGCAAGGGATAATGTTGTAAAAAAAATTACCCTGGCATGGATTCTGTCAATAAAAAGTTACTATAATAAAAAAAAAGAAAAGATATACAAAATTAAAATCTCCATATGAGAAAGAAAAACGTTTGATGACAAGAGGACTGGGCATTTCAACAAAGTAAAATTGATCAAAACAAATTAATATTTAATAATGTATGCCTTTTGACATCCAGGATAAGGCTGGAGGCAAACATTAAATTTTCAGTGTGAGCATTTACACCTCAGAAATTAAAAACAATATAAATCAAAACTTGGTTTATTATTTTGTTCATTGTCTAGACATAAGAAAATGGTGGGGAAATGTTAATAATTCAGATATTTTTAAAATTTATACATACATACATATAGATAGATACATATATATGTATATATTAGAACCAATTGTTAAATTTTTAGTAGCATATACTTTGTACCCTATAACTTTTAGATCTTCTTCTTGTAAGACTTCTTATTGTAATAGAGGAGAGAAAATCATAAAAAAAGATCTGTTTCTCAGGAAAAATTTGAAGTAGGCAAAGTTTATCTAGGACAAGCCCAGTATCCTATCTTTTTTTTGAAACCTTCAATACTTCTCCCAAGTCTTAATCTTTTTAATCTTTCCCAATCTCCTCTTCCTCACTTTCTGTCTTCTCCAAAACCACACTTGGCAATTACTTTGAGTTCAAGGCAATGGAGGCAGAGAGTTAAAATTATGCCCATTTGTGCTGCTACTTTAATCAGTTGTATGCATAGGGTACCTATTTACACATGTGTTGTCCTTCATAATATGGGAGCTCTTTGAGGGCAGAGGTGCTTTTATTTTTATTCTGTATGTCCAGAATCTTCCAAGAGTATCTGGTATGTAGTAGGTTCCTAAGAATGCTTATTGATAGATTATTAATTGAGTAAATATATTTTATATACCAGAAAATTCTCTTTTCCCTGGCATCTAAGTTTCTGTTTTTATTTGTTTTGTTTTTGTGTGTGGTTAGTCAAGATTTAGTTGTTAGAGTTTCAAAAAAAAGAAGAGGTGACATTTTCCACTATCTGACTGTAGACAAATGCATTCTCTGGCTTTACTGACTACTAACTGGGGGTGGGGGGGGGGTAAGAATCAGATATGAGTCATTTATACATCAGTGTGACTATATCAGTGTAATTATCTATAACATTCAAAGATATTAGTAATTTAAGCCTTATCTAAAATGAAAGGTTTCATTACCTGGTAATGAAGTTTCAGATACAAAAATGTAGGCAAAAGAAATAATTATGAGTAGTTCCTTCCCAGCATTCCTGAAATTATACCAGCCAGGTAGTGGCTGACTTTACTAATATGATAGGCTCCACATTCAACAAATTTGCCTAAAATCAGACAGTAAGATTCCCCCAAACAACCTCAATGGCTATTCTGGAAGGTCACACAAATGATTTCACTTGAAAAATAAATGTAATTAGATGTTTTAAGTACTCTTTTTATAACCCACTAATATACAACATACTGACCTTTGAATCCATACAAGAATTTTGACTTCCTTTTGATTTTGTACTATTTTTCTTTAATTCTTTTTTCTTCCTGTAGGTTTGCTCTCTAAGAATATCTGATGTGTAAAAAGTAACCTAGACAATGTATGACTTTGACTACACTCAATATCCATTGATCTGTTGATATGGCAGGTGAAAAGTTGTCACTGAATTTACATTTAGGTTAACCTACACAAGGATTATAAATAAATAATGGACATGTCAGGCAAGAAACAAGTCCTTTCTTAATTATTGTGATTCTCCCATTTTTGAGACTCACTGTAAAGGAAGAGAATAGGCCTTTGCTAACAAATGCTTGGATACTTTAGCTTTGGCTTCTCATCTGGGAACATAGCAGCATTAATCATGCATATTCCTCCTGCAATGCTTTGCTTTTCCTGTTAGAATGTTTAAAGAGAACAAAAATCCCCAAACTTCCTTTTTGCTTGTTATGATATATTTATAGTTTTCTGAACTTTAATCCTTGGTTAATGTTTTGGTCTTCCCTCTTTGTACCATAGGAATTAGCATAAGGTTGATTAAAAACAAACACAAACAACAATAAATAAACCCAACACTTCAGGCCAAAATAAATACCAAGGGTTGAGTCTTTAACCTGCTACTCTGACTTCAGGTTAGAAGCTGTGGCTATCAAATTTAAGAGTTTTAGTATCATGTATTGTATTTAAAATGTACTTTAACATATTTAACATGTATGGGATTACCTGCCACCTAGGGGAGGGGGTGGCGGGAAGGAGGGGAAAAGTTAGAACAGAAGTTTTTGCAAGGGTCAATGTTAAAAAATTACCCATGCATATGTTTTTTCAATAAAAAGCTATAATAATAAAAAAATTATAAAAAGAGTTTATCTAGTATTCTACTAGATACACAGGAAAACCTAAAGTTCTTTAGTTACTCCTCTATATATTTTAGAAAGGGACTATGAACTCATTAGTTATAAAAGCTTAGTCTAAAAAATAGAAAACTAGATTGACACAGTGATACCAGTTGATCATTACAAACCCCTCTTAATTGCTCTGATCTTGATTTAATGACAATCTTTATTAGAAATCCACAATGTAGAGACACTGGATGAATTTTATATGAAGCACTTAAGCTTGAGAGATGAAAATCATCTGTCCTGAGATTTAATATGCATACATACACATGTACATATATATTTGTATATATACACATATGTGTGTGTGTATATATATATATATATATATATATATATATATTTCCCTTTACTGTCTCAAATATATTTGCTTTTCTTTTTGGCTGTGACATTATGGAGTACTTCCCCCCACCCACCACCAATTTCAAGTGAACTTTAGAAATCATATAACACATGTCCTTTGACCCAGAAGACCATTATAAGTTCATTTTCAAAAGAGATCCAAAAAAAGGGGAAAAGGAACTATTTGTATAAAACTATTTATAGAATTGTTTTTGTTTTTTGGTTTTGGTGGTGGAGGCAAAAAAAAAAAAAACCCGAGGATGCCCATCAATTTAGGAATAGCTAAAAAAACAAAACAAAACAAAACAAAAACAAAAAAAAAAAAAACTGTGTATATGATTGTGGTGAAATATCAATGTAATATAAAAAAATGAACATGATAATTTCAGTAAAACTTGGGAAGACACATATGAACTCAAAGTGAAATGAGCAGAACCAGGAGTATATTATACATGGTAGCAGCGATATTGTAAGGAAGACCAATTGAAAAATTTAACTACTTTGATTTAGATAATGACCCAAGATAATTCCCAAAGGCCCATTATGAAAGATGCTCTCCAAAGAGAGAAGTGATAAAGTCTAAATGCAGAGTAAAGTATTTTTTCTACTTTCTGTTTTTGTTTTTTACAAAATGAGTAATATAGAAATATGTTTTGGATGACTTCATATATTTAATTGATATGAAATTGCATTCTCAAGATGTGGAGAAGAACAAGAGCGAAGGAGAAAATTTGGAACTAGTTTTTTTAAATGACACTTTTTTTTACATGTAATTGGGAAATATTTGACAAAATAAAAATAATTGAAAAATAAATCATTTAGCATTATAATCATTCACTGCACTGAGTGAATTGGGGGAAATGCTGGAATTAGAAACAGGTCCTATTTTAGTTATAGTGGGACAATATTATTATCAATCTTTTTTATGTTCAGAAGACCTACTCCCTCCCAACAAAATGAATAAACACATATGCATATGCACAAAAATATGTGTACATATACACACACGAACACATACATACCTGGGTCTATGTACATGCATGTGTGTATGCATATACACGTGTGCATATACATGTGTGTGCAAGCGTGTGTCTATGTACATGAGTGTAAGTTGGTTCCCTGGCTGTTGGTGTTTATAGCTGAAGAGAGACAAAATGACGTAAGTATATTGGAGTAAAGATACAGTGTGTCTGACCGTGACTGATCAGACCAGTATAAGCTCAGAATGCTCTGCTACAGATTGGATACAAAACAGTCTGTTTCAGCATTTGAAATGGAAACATTTCTTCAATTGTCCATCTTCTGTTTCCCTTGAGCTACTGAAATTCTGCTTTGTTCATAGAGCATAATGCCTTCTGTGATGTGGACATGGCATGCTGGGTAGTGCTCTGTCAATGTCTCCCATCTTTCACAATCAATTCCAAAGTTCTTCAGAGAAACCTTGAAGATATCCTTGTATTGCTTTTTCTTTTTGCCTTTTGTAAGTTTTCTAGAGAATTTCCTTTTAGGCAAATGTAAATTTGACAGTTGAACAGTGTGGCAGTCCATTAGAGTTGTATTCTTTGCAATAGAGCAGTTCAGTTCAAGAAAGCACATCAGCATCTTAGCTTGGCATATGATCTTCAGGAAGCTTCTCAGTTTCCTGGCATGGCACTAGTACGCTGTCCAGGTTTCATGAGCATATAACAATGAGATCAAAACAACAACTCTGTGGACCTTCAATTTGGTAGGCAGTCTAGTACCTCCTTTCTCCCACATTTTCCTTCAGAGCCTTCCAAATAATGAGTTAGCTTTGGCAATATATCTGACAACTTCATCATCTATGTATACAGCCCTTGATAATATATTTTCAAAGTAAGTGAACTTATCCACAGCATTCAAGATTTTTTCCAATTGAGAGTAAATAAGTTATAAAGTCAGTAAATCTTCATTTAAATAAATTAAGTCCCCATTATAAAGCAAATAAATGTGAAATGTGTAAAAGTGAAACTCATGCTCTGATGCTACTATCCTAACCCCTGTCACACTCATAAGATGGATCTCCAAATAACAGAATGTAGGAATAGTCCTGAGGGATTGGGATGTCTTTTCTGGTGATATAGTTCAGAAATTTGCACTGATATGCTTCATGCCATCCTTATGGGTTCGTTGTCCTTTGGCCAAGCAGACATGGTTATCATGTAGAGAATAATCATAATAACTACAAAACATGTTCTTCCCTGAAGTCAATAATAATACAGTGGGCTCAAGTTTAGAAAGCTCATGGCAGCAAAGTGGTGATACAACTCCTGAAAGTACTTTTCCTAAAGTCCTCAAGATTTTATTTTGATCAAAATATACTTCAACAATGATACTGTATGAGGATGTATTCTGATGAAAGTGGATTTTCTTTGACAAAGGGAAGATTTAACTCAGTTACAATTGATTGATAATGGACAGAAGCAGCTATACCCAAAGAAAGAACACTGGGCAATGACTGTGCACTATTTTCATTTTTGTTTTTCTTCCCGGGTTATTTTTACCTTCTGAATCCAATTCTTTCTGTGCAACAAGAGAACTGTTCAGTTCTGCACACATATATTGTATCTAGGATATGCTGTGACATATTTAACATGTATAGTGACTGCTTGCCATCTTGGGGAGGGGGTGGAGGGAGGGAGGGGAAAAGTCGGAACAGGAGTGAGTGCAAGGGATAATGTTGTAAAAAAAAAATTACCCAGGCATGGGTTCTGTCAATAAAAAATTATAATAATAATAATATATATATATACATATATATATATGTATATATATATATAAAGAAAAATATTCTTATCTAACCTATCCCCCAACAGGGTTTCCCCAACTATACACAAAGAGTCCAAGAGGGAGAGAGTAAGCACAAAATATAAGGGCAGTGAGGTACATGTGAAGGAAACACATTTTCAGTACAATATATAACTTTGAAAAAGCAAAGAGTTTTCAAATAGTTCACTATGGGATGTTGGTGATGGATTAGTTTCTTTCCTGAGGAGCTGAGCTTGTTCTTCACAGAGAACCACAATGGCTGGCTGGGATGGGCTAATCATTCAAATGCTTTATTAGGTCCTATATTTTTACTGGATGGGTCAAACCAATGACTTCCTCTTAAATGGGAAACTTAAACCTCCACCACCTCCAAACTTAGGTTCAGCTTGGTATTACTGTGTTTTTGAAGCTGGGATATTACAGTTTTCTTTGCAAATGGAGTATAATTGTGCTCAGTGAGAGAGTACAGAAAGACTGCTTTCCTAGAAAGAGACTTCTTTGGTTCTGTTCCTTCAAGTCCAGTTGTGGTTGTTGTTTTTGTTGTTCAATCGTTTCAGTCATGTTTGAATCTTTATCTAACCCCATTTGGGGATTTTGTTGTTATTATTGTTTGCTTGTTTTTGTTTTATTTTTGCAAAGATATTGAAATGGTTTCTCTTAATCTTTTTTAGTTCATTTTATAGATAAGTCCTAAGGCAAACAGAATTAAATGACTTACCCACATCCACACGGCTAATAAAAGTCTGAGGTCACATTTGAACTGAGGAAAATGATTCTTCCTGACACCAAACCTGCTACTAAATCCACTCTGTGATCTAACCTAGACTGAATTTTGTAACATTCAAGCAGGAAGTGACAGAGGAATACTACTTTTATATGTTAAATATGGAGAAGCCGATCCAAGATGGCATAGTAAAGACAGGAATTCAGTCAACCTCTCCCCCAAACAGCTTCAAATACCTTTAAATAATGACTGTATGTTCATTTTTTTTTCTTAATAAAGGACTTAAACCTAACTTACAGTGACTATACAGTTACCAAATCTGATTCCTTTCTGAGTCTTATATAAAGTGACTGAGATAGACTGGGCAGTTTATTGTCTCTTCTGGGTTTTCCATATGCAAGCAAAAATTCCAGGACCATTTTTAAATTATGGAATGTCAAAACCATCCTCAGACATTTAACATTTCCTAGCTGTCACTTAATCCCAATTGCCTCTCCAAAAAAAAAATAAAAAGTATGGAATTTCTTTAATTTTCCTGAATTTAAATAGCATATGCTTTGTAAGAGTATAGCATAGTATAATTCATTTGAAAATTCAAGTTACTATTATTACAAAACAAATAAAAAATAACCATGACACTCAATAAAGCATAATTATTTAAATATCAAATCATGAATTTATATTTATGATAAAGAATGATAATGTTTTTTTACCTGATCATAAAAGGCCATTTGTTCTAATATTTAGTTTAAGTACATCAGGTGTTATTCTTTCCAGTTAATTATGGGTCCTCATGACTCAGAAAGGTTAAGTGAATTTTCCCAACATTCTACCTTATTTACCTCACTGGAAAATGTGAAATTCAGAAAATCACTTGGAAAATTTGTAATAAATAATTATCAATTTTTCTTACAACAAATTGATTTTACTTAACCTATACCTAATCAGATAGATCCTGAAAATATGTATAGAAAGTTTAATCAACTGGAGTAGACTGTGAATCATATGGAAATGTAAATAGTGTAGTCATTAACATACTTTTAGGAATTACTGTGACCATTATTTAGCATAATAGTGTGTAGCTGAAGGCAAGTTTTACTCTTATTGATGTATATTTTGCTGAAGTAAACCTGAAGGGGAAATTTGAAATCAGCATTGAGTAGGATAAGAAAGGAGAAAAAAAACAAAACAAACTACAAGAAAGAATGGTAGATTAATTTTCATTCTATATCCAAAAAGTAACTGTCTGCTTTGGGGAAACATGTACCCTGGAATAAATTAAATAAAAGGGCCAGGAGTGATGAGGGAGGGAATGCCCTATTTTCAATTACTTATAAGTTTCACAGAAACTTTGTTCTGTACTCAGCATCTAAAAGCTGGTGCTCAAGCTAAAGATGAATGGGGAGCAGTCACAATGCACACACAGAGGAAAAGAAAAAACTAGATCTTACATACTCATTAAAGCTGTGATGATGCCTCCAAGTTAATTATCATCAAAGTTATGTGCTAAGCATCTATTTGTTAGGCCCTGCACCAAATAAGTTGCATTGTTTCAATCTCTATATACTATAAGAGTTTACAATCTAAGGCTGCATGCTGGATTTACTAATAGACTTTGGTAAGAAGCATCTTTTGGAGTCTGTATGAAAAGAACCTTTTTTTTTGTAGGGTATAGAGGGGAGATGCCAATGGACATTTCTGTGACTAGACCCTTTTCTATTATATCCCTGGCTTCTGAAGTTGTTAAAATGAAGTCCTTAGTATTTAATATATCTCCTGGGGAGCAAACAAGGAAAACTTTAGAGTAGATGCTACCTTAAATGATAATAGTGTGGGTCCTTTTCCCTACACGCATCCCATTCTCATTTTTCAAGTACAAGTACTTTTAAACTTAATGTATCACTCTCAATTCTCCCTTACCCACATTGAACAAATATAAAAAAATAAATAAGTAAAATTCCTCAATACCCCAATACCTATTTACAAGGTCAGGCAAATCAAATTCTATGGGTCTTTTCAAAAGGAAGTTCAGAAGAACTTTGTGGAGGGTGAAGAAATCAAAATCTTACAATTCTAGGCAGCAACAAAACTGGTTTGGTTTGGGAACATTTAGTGTTCAATAGTAAAGGAAGTACTATGTTGGTAATTATAACTTGAATTCAAAATTGTCCCTAAGTCTCAGTTTATATAGAAGAGGCCAAAAATCATAAAGGAGAGCAAAGCTAGATGATGTAAGGAATAGTTCTATTTAGAGAACAGTTAAGTTAATGGCAAGATTTAATTGACCTGGAGTTTTGTTTTTATTTTAACTCAGGAGTTCTTAAGTCAGGGTCCATGAATACGTTTTTAAAATATTTTAATGTAATAGATTTCTTTTGTAAACTTATATATCTCATTTATTCATTCAAAACATTACTTTGACAAAGGGTACATGGTCTTAAAGAACTTCCAAAGGGGTCTATGACAAAAAAAAATGTTGAGTTTCTGTTTTAACTTGTTCCTTAATGTGGAAACATGTGAGTACTGTAATAGAAATGTCTAGTGGAAAGTTGAATATAATGGTCATTGCTTTCAAAGTCCATCTATACCATAAATCTGCAATGTAAAATCCCTGGAAAGTGATCATCCAGGCTCTTATTTTAAGATTTCCTACTAATGCTCAAGATAATTTATTCCAGCTTTGAATTATCAGAAGCATCTAGATAGCATATTTGAAGGAATATTAGATCTACAGTCAGGAAACCTGAATTAGAATGCAGTCTTAGACATTGAGCTGTGCTATTTTGGACAAGTCACTTCACCTGTGTCTGCCTCAGTTTCCTTAATAATAAAATGGAAATCCCAATCCCTATATTTATGCCCACCTGCATTTTTGATTTCCTTCACAAGCTAATTGTACAATATTTCAGAGTCTGATTCTTTTTGTACAGCAAAATAACGTTTTGGTCATGTATACTTATTGTGTATCTAATTTATATTTTAATGTACTTAACATCTACTGGTCATTCTGCCATCTGGGGGAAGGGGTGGGGGGTAAGAGGTGAAAAATTGGAACAAGAGGTTTGGCAACTGTTAATTATGTAAAGTTACCCATGCATATATCCTGTAAATAAAAGGATATTAAATTAAAAAAAAAGAATTAAAAAAATAAGAATAGTAAAATGGAAATAATAATTATACCTACAGTCCAGGGTTGTTGTGAGGATGAATGAGAAAATATTCATAAAATGCTTAGAACAATGTCTGGTATAATGGAGGAAGCCTAATAAATGCTCATCTTCTTTCTATCTTTCTAACATTTTAGAAAATCTATCTCCTTGTAATTTTTCCCTATTGATGCTAGTTCGGTTTTCTAGAGTCAAGAAAATAAGTCTATTCTTTCTTTAAGTGCTTCAAATAATTGAAAACACTCTTGCTGTCTCTCTAAGTCTGTTCTTTTCCAAGTAATAGGAAATGAAGCCATGTAGGAATAGGTATGATAGGGTATATTAGTATATGTTTAACAATCAACTCTCTGGGGTAGAAAATGTATCTATGACATATTTTTAAGTTAATCTGCATTATTAACATTTTCTCGACCACTTTCTTACATCTAGATAAACAACAGAAAAATAAGTCAAGAACTGATTTATATCAGTTGCTTATCTCTGATGTATAAATGCTCATTCTGAACATATAAGAATTGGCTCTTGAAAGTGAGTAAAATGTGGTATTAGCATATGCTGGTTAGCAAGTATGTGTTATATCCTAAATCAATTGTTATAAGCAGATAATAAGCTACTGAGAAGGCAATGTGGAAAGGAAGAGGTTTTGTGATTATTGAGCAGCTCAATAACCTTCACTTTCCTCATTTGTAAACAGGGGAAAATAATATCATTATCTTTTTCATGATGTATGGAGATTAAAAAAAAGGAGAATGGGGCTTTTGTAACATTCATAGTAGATGAAACTATTCAAAGTCAAAGAGCAGACAGAGAATTGAGCTCAGCTGAATCTGGGGGACTGATTCCTTGGCCAGGTTGGCTTGCTTATGGTGTGATCACAATTGTCTCCTTCATATCTCCAAAAGTTCTCTCATACTATATTAAATTATTAACTTCAATTTTTTTTTCATTTCCCAGTGTTTTTCATTGGGTGTAGCTGCTTCTGTCCATAATTGATCAATTGAAACTGAATTAGGTCTCTTTGTCAAAGAAATCCACTTCCATCAGATTACATCTTCATACAGTATTCTTGTTGACGTATATAATGATCTCTTGGTTCTGCTCATTTCACTTAGCATCAGTCCATGTAATTCTCTCCAAGCTTCTCTGTATTCATCTTGTTGGTCATTTCTTACAGAACAATAATATTCCATAACATTCATATACCACAATTTACCCAACCATTCTCCAATTGATGGGCATCCACTCAGTTTCCAGCTTCTAGCCACTACAAACAGGGCTGCCACAAACATTTTGGCACATACTGGTCCCTTTCCCTTCTTTAGTATTTCCTTGGGGTATAAGCCCAGTAGAAACACTGCTGGATCAAAGGGTATGCACAGTTTGATAATTTTTTTGGGCATAATTCCAGATTGCTCTCCAGAATGGTTGGATTCATTCACAGCTCCACCAACAATGTATCAGTGTCCCAGTTTTCCGCATCCCTCAACACTCATCATTTTTTCCTGTCATCTTAGCCAATCTGACAGGTGTGTAGTGGTATCTCAGAGTTGTCTTAATTTGCATTTCTATGATTAATAATGATTTGGAACACTCTTTCATATGAGTGGCAATGATTTCAATTTCATCATCTGAAAATTGTCTGTTCATATCCTTTGACCATTTATCAATTGGAGAATGGCTTGGTTTCTTATAAATTAGAGTCAGTTCTCAATTCAAACCTCTCAAGTCAGAATCAATTTCAAGTTTAGTGTCTGACTGGGGGTTTTTAATTTGTTCCATTTCTAGCATTTTTAGTTGCAAGCCCAATTCGTTGACCTTCTCTTTCTCTACTTTATGCAAGTAAGCCTCTAGAGATATGAAATTTCCCCTTATTACTGCTTTGGCTGCATCCCACACATTTTGATATGATGTCTCATTATTGTCGTTTTCTTGGGTGAAGTTATTAATTATGTCTATGATTTGCTGTTTCACCGATCATTCTTTAATATAAGTTATTTAGTTTCAATTATTTTTTGGTCTACTTTCCCCTGGCTTTTTGTTGAGTGTAATTTTTATTGCATCGTGGTCTGAAAAGGATGCATTCACTATTTCTGTCTTACTGCATTTGAGTTTGAAGTTTTTATGTCCTAATATATGGTCTATTTTGTATAGGTTCCATGAACTGCTGAAAAGAAAGTGTACTCCTTTCTGTCTCCATTTCGTTTTCTCCAGGGTCTATCATATCTAACTTTTCTAGTATTCTATTTACCTCTTTGACTTTTTTATTTATTTTGTGATTTGATTTATCTAATTCTGAGGTGCAAGGTTAGATCTCCCACTATTATAGTTTTTTATCTATTTTTCTTCAGATCTCTTAATTTCTCTTTTGAATTTAGATGCTACCCATTTGGTGCATATTTTTAATATTGATAGTTCATTATTTATGCACCCTTTGAAGATATAGTGCCCTTCCTTATTTCTTTTAATTAGATCAAGTTTTGTTTTTACTTGATCTGAGATCAGGATTACCCCTGCTTTTTGATTCACCTGAAGCATAGTAGATTTTGCTCCATCCTTTTCCTTTTTTATTATTCCCTGTTGGTGGCCTTCAACATAGAATTTGGCAAATCCAGTCTGTAATCTTTTTTAGGGAATTCCCGTTCAATTTTGGAAAATTACCAATTTTAAACACCATCTTTTAACCCTATTTAGCCCCTTCTTTCCCTCTTACCCCCTTTCCCAGTATTAAACGAGGCCCACTTGTTCTCCAGCCCTCCTTTTAACCCTTCCCCCCTTGGGTTCCTCCCCTATCTTCTCCTTTTCCCCTCACGTTTCTTATTCCTTCTGCTTAGCTTATTCTTCCCTTTTCCTTTTTCCCCTTCTCCTTTTCAATGGATGGGAAAGTTTCACCATATATTAATTGTCTAAAATTTTTTCTTTAAAGTCAATTCTTATGGCGTAAAATCCCCTATATTCTCCCCCCATTCTTTCTCCCAAATAAATAGGATTCCTTTGTCTTTGTGTATAAAATTTTACTTTCCCTTTTTCTGATCAATGTCCTTTCACCTTAATTTCTAGAACAAAGGTTTGTATTTTTTTATACATCTTTACAGCAGAAATATAGTTCCCAAGATTTCTTTTTTACCTTTTAGGTTTTCTTGAGTTCTATTTGCAGATCAAACTTTTTTGTTCTGGCTTTTTCACCAAAAATAGGTGAAATTATTATTTGTTAATAATCTTCTTCCCTGGAAAAAGATGTATTCTGGTTGGAAAAGTTATTTTGGTTGTACCGGTTCCTTAGCCTTTTGGAATATTTTCAGGCCCTTCATCTTTTAATGTTTGGATGCTGCTAGATCTTGGGTGATCCTTATTTGGCTCCTCTATATTTGAATTGGTTTTCTCCCTTGGGTATTTTTCCTTTGTTTGAGGGTTCTGGCATTTGGCCCTATATTTTTGGTGTTTTGATTTTGGATCCCTTTCGTGGGTGATGATGAATCCTTTCAATTTTTTCCCTCTGTTTCTGTGTTCTGGGCAGTTCTCTTTGATAATTTCCTGGAAAAAGGTTCCCTTTTTTTCTTTTCGGGGAGTCCAAGTTCTGATTTCTCTCCTAGAAGTTTTCCAGCGGTTTTTTCCCCGAAGGATTCCCTTTTTAGGTTTTTTTTGGGCTTGACTGTTTTTTTCCCCAGTTTAACTTTTTCATTTTATTTTCAATGAATTTTTTTACCCTTTTTAATTTTTTAATTTCCAATTTTTCAGGTTTTTCCTTTCCCAATTTATTCTTTGTAGCTTTTTTTTTCCTTCATAATCCTTTTTTAAGGGTTTTTTTCCCTTGTTTTAAATTGGAATACTTTAGTTCCGAAGTCCCTCTCCTTTTATTTTTTGCCTTCTTTAAGCCTTTTAATTTTTTAATTCAGGGAGAACAAGAACCCCAAAGGAAAAAATTTGTTTTTGAATTGGGTTTACGTTCCCGATAAAGGCAACAAAGCCAACTTTTGCTCTTTTGGGAAAAATCGAGACCTGAAAGAAAAAAGGAAAAAACCCAAATGGTTGCTTTTTTACGGGTTTTTCCGCTTCCTCTCAGGGGGCAGCACAACCAGAACTTTTAGGCCTGAGATCCCCAGCTGTGGGGGAGGGGTGGCCAGTCTTAAGGAACTCCAGCTGTTTGGGGTTGTATTCTTCACCCCCGGTGTTTTTAGCTTCTCTGCTAGGCTACTGACTTGCTTCCAGGGCAAAGTATCCAATCCTGTAGTGAAGCTCTCCCCACAGAGACGGCTGAGATTACACCCCAACCCCCTCCAGTCTGCTCGGCTGTGAGCTGCCTGCTGAGCTCTTGATGCCGCTGCCTGCCCTCAGCCTGTGCCCAATCTAAAACTGTCCTGCCCTCGAGCAAAAGCAGACCTTTCCTGGCGAATCTCAAGGATGTCTTCTCTTGGTAACTGTTTGTGGGGTTTTTTTCAGTCAGGCATTAATTCAGAGGCTTGTAATGAGATGGATTCTGAGAGAAAATGCGGAGCTTACACAGCTGTGTGCCTCCTTGCTGCCATCTTGGCCGGAAGTCCTTAATTTCAATTTTTAACAAGATAACTTAGAATTCTAGAAACTGGAGAATTTTTGTGTAACCATCCTTGTTAAAAATCATCTATCCTATCACTATCCTACTCTCTCTAACCCCTCAAGTCTAATTCATTGCTTGATTTTGTCATTTTAACTTTCATAACATCTCTCACATTAAATCCCTTATCTTCAATCATATAGTTATGCCCAATCTTGAATCATCTCTTATCTATATAATTGTAAATGCGTCCTAATTGGTCTTACTGCCAATTGTCTTACATGCAATCTTACATGCTGAAAAAGGAAGGAAGGAAGGAACAGAGGGATAGAGGGACAGAGAGAGGGAGATGGGGATGGGATGGAGAGAGAGGGGAGCAGGAGTGAGGGAAAGAGGGAAGGCATGAAAGAGAGAGAGAAAGAAGGAGGAAGGAAGAAAGGAAAAAAGGAAGGAAGGAGAGGAGAAGAAAGAAGAGGAGGAAGAAAGGGAGTGAGTGAGAGGGAGTAGGAGTGAGGGAGAAAGGAAGGAAAAGGGGGAGAGAGAAAGGAAGTGAGAGAGGAAGGAAGGAAGGGAGGGAGAGAGGGAAGAAGAAAAGACGGAAGGAAGAGAAGGAGGAAGAAAAGGAAAAGAAAAGAAGAAAGGAAGAGAGGATTCATGGGCTTGATTTCTTTCTTAAGAACCATTACTTAAACCCAAATCACTCTGGTTCTTTTCGGTTGGGAGGATCTTCCCCTCCCAGATTTTCCCTTTTTTGACTATGTCAAAAAAGGTATTCTTTGCTTCATTTCTTTCATTGAATGAGTAGCTGCTCCAATCAAACTGAAACCTGTTAAAGACCTTAGCTTGAAAAGGTCAAGGTCTTCCATTGCATCCAGGGTCATTCCTACTTGTCCTGGTCTATAGCTGGCATTAGAGCTAAATGGCTCTGGAAGAGAAAGTGAAGCTAGTAACCTTGTCTAGCCATCCCTCACTCAATTCACTTACATGTCATATATCACCTCCCTGATGTCATGATCCTCTTCAAAAAGAAAGTACGTGCAACAATAACATGCTGCTAACAAAGATTTGTTTTTCTTTAAATGCACATATCATGTGATTGATTCCTTTATTTAGCCTACTTTGGTTCCCCATGGCTCCCAGGAAATAGTTTTTAAAACTCTTTATGACCTTTACCCAACCTATCTTTCCAGCCTCATTCAAAATTATTCCCCTATGCATTCTGTAATCAGTCCATACTGGCAACTTGCTCTTCCCCTATTTATGAGACCTTCACTTCTTTTAGACAGAAATCAGATATCATCTTCTACTTGAAATTTTCCCTGATGCATGCAAGCATTAATGTCCTTTCTCCCAAACTATCTTGCATTTAAGTACTTTGTGCATATATACTTATTTTTGTTGCTGTAGTTATTTGTTATTCCCTCATGTCAGTTGTGTCCAATTCTTCATGATTCTATTTGGGGTTTTCTTGGCAAAGATACTGGAAGTATTGTCATTTCCTTTTTGAGATCACTTTGAATAATTAGATATGTTATATATTACATATATTATTTAATTACATCATTTACATATGTAATTATTCACTTTGTAATCATATTGTATATTTTTATATGTACTCATTACCTCCCTTCATTCAATGAACATTGAATAAGATAATTTCATTCTTTGCACTTGTGTCTCAAGAGCCTAGAACAGTATTTGGCATATAGTAGGTACTTAATAATTACTTGTTTCTTGTTTATATGTTAATGCCTTTAGTACAGCTATTTAGCTACCTGCCATTCATAATTTAGTGTGAATTAGTTTATCCTCCCTACCTCCCATTATTCTGAATGTCAAAATGAGAATAGTTATTCAGAGTGATTTTGATATTTTTTTGAGGTTGAAGAATTAATAATTTTGAAGCATAATTTGGGTCTATGCCTTTCTGTTAGGTAAATAATATATGACCTCTTCAGGCTGAAGAAGATATAAAACCCATGTAGGAGATGTTTTAAAAATAGACATAATTGGTAATACCAATGACAGACTATTTAGTTCCAGATTTTTTTTTTTTTTTAAGATCTGGCCTCATCTTTGTAAAGGAAGAAGAAATTATGTTCTCCCTTTTTCTCTTCATTATCATTTTCTTCCTCCTTATATCATAAAACCTGGAATATGGGTTTGTTTTGTTAGTACCATAGTCCAACAACATTATAAATAGATCTTTTTTCATTCGAAAAATTATTTTAGTGGGAAAGTGATTTCCCCCACAAATAGAAAAAAAATTGCACCTCAGGGTGAACATAGACTGGTAAAAAACAAAGAAGATTGCAGCAGAACAGAAGTCCTCCTGAGAAAACCAGAGAAGACCCAAAGAAAGACCAAGGATGGGGATTAACTAGTATGAAGTACAAATACCTCCAGGTTAGCTACAGAAACAGCCTGTGGGGAACCCTGGGGCTAGCTGGGTTTCCCTGGAGCCTCAGCAGGAATCACAGAAACCTTCACCTCTCTGACAAGGTGAGAAGTTTGGGGTCTGAGTCCAGGAAAACTGAATAAATTCAGCTGATTAGGAATGTCAGGCTCAGCTGTGCTGCAGAGACACAGACCTGGGTGAAAAGAAACCAGCACACCTGGTGAATGCAGAAGCAGTGGGACAGGGACACCGCAAGCTGCAGGACACTTGCAAGAAGGTAGAGTTTTGGTTTGAGGTTCTAAAACAGAGGGTAAAGTTGAAGAGAAACTAAAAGTGCAACCCCATCCCATTATTAGAGGTGCTTATACTAATACTTCTTATTTTTAAAAAATGAATCAGCAAAGAAGAAAGAATTCTAAAATAGAAATGTACGATGGGAATAGAAAAGCACAGTGAAGTTAAAAAAAAAAAAAAAAACTCTTTTACCCAAAGAGTAACATTAAATGGTTCCCTTCCCAGAGAGAATTTATAGAAGAATTCAAAAAAGAATTTAAAAATCAAATGAGAGATATTGAAGAACTAATATATAGTGAGTAATAAGGAAAAAAGTAAAATTTTGAAAAATTAAAATTATTCAAGGGGAAGCCAATGAAGCTATAAGAGATAAGAAATAACAAAATAAAATATGAAGAATGAAAAAAATAAAACAGATTGTGAAACAGCTTATAAGAAAAAGAAAAGATCTGGTAAACAGATTAAGAAGAGAAAATATAAGAATAATTGTATTACCTGAAAGCTGTGACAGAAAAAAGAATCTTGACACAATAATACAAGAATAAATCCAATAAATTTTTTGTGGAATGATAAAACACAAGGGGAAAATAGAAATAGAAAAAAAAAATCCACATATCACTATCTCAAAAAGATTCTTTATGGAAAACACATAGGGAGTATCATAGCCAAATTTCAAAAACTCCAGATGAAAGAGAAATTTTGCAAGAAACAAGATAACAAATTCAAATCTGCTGGAGCTACCATTAGAATTGTACAGGACTCATATGTAACTACAAGAAAAGATAGCAGGTTCTGGAATCACATAAATCACTAATCAAAAAAACTGCCTGTGGACAAAAAAACCATATCTAGTAAAATTATCCATATAAATTGAATTTTTAAAATGGACATTCAGCAAACTTGTAGATTTTCAGGACTTTGTCTCAACCAACCTGAACTAAATAGAAAATTTAACATATAAGAGCCAATATCAAAGATTAATTTCAAGGAACTTAACATGGTCAAATTGTTTATGGTTTTATATGGAAATGTATACCATATGTTTATGATTGACATCAGTAATTGGATAGCTCAAAAGAAATGCTGAGGTAGAATTGAGTGTGATCTGACTCTAAAAAAGCAAACCGCATTAAAAAAAAAAAAAAAAGGTAAAAACAGTAATCATGTTATACAAATGACGTTCAGAGAAAAAATAGACACAAAAGCATCAGTAGGGGGAGGAGGGCTCATAAATCTAAAAACCTACTCACATCAGGAATGGATTTTAAAAGGTAACACTATATATTTACCATAAAGGATATAGTACCTTCAAAAATCTATAAGGAAATAAATGGGGAGATAATAAAATAAGGTGAGGTATAGAAGGATGTGTAGATTTCTGTCAATGGGATAAGGTTTTGTAGATTAATGGGAATGGGATGAAGAGGGAAGGAAAGAGTAGAAAGAGAAGATAACAGAGGGAATTTGGGAGGTTAAGGAATAGCAAGGCAAGTTAAGGAGAAGAAACAAAGTGTAATTTATATATGTGTATGAGTATATATATGGGTATGTATGAGTATATGTAGGTATATGTGTCTGCTAGGGATTAATATATATATATATATATATATGTGTGTATATTCTGTAATTAACTGTAGCCTGCTTGGGGAAAGTGGTGGGGATGAAAGGGAAAAAAATAAAATGGAAAGTGCATGGCAGACAATAAAGGAATAACCTACAAGGAAGCAAAAGAAGGATGGGCATTCATTAATATAATCTTTATTATTCTGTTATTGTATATGTTCTCTTGAAATGAAAATTTATTGCTATATATTTTTGAATCTTTCCTGATGTTATGCTGTGTGCTTGATAGTATTTTGTTTATTTTCCTTTTCTGTCTTTCTTTTTCTATTTTTTTCTTATTTTGCATTCAGTAGAATAAAAAAGAAAAGAAAAAGAAACATCTTCATTTATAACAAATAAAAAGTTTAAAAAGATATGCACTATGATTGAACTAATTTCATATTTGAATGTGAATAATGCCACAGAATACTCTGAAATGAATTTTGAGTTTTTTAAAGGATATGTGTTCATCCCAATAAGATTATGGAGATAGAAATAGAACTATATACCTATAGATAAATGAAGATTTAAATGTAGATACTCAAGTGTTAATATATATGGGACCCAATCTGTGATTTCAATGGTCTTGGAAACTCTCTGCAAGGACACTCTCTTTGCTAATGCAAATCTATAATTGCACTAGAACCTTAAATCTAAGATTATTTTCTGGGGTATTAAGAAGTTAAATGACTTTCCTGAGGTCACTTAGGCTGACCAGTATGCATCAGAATCAGTACTTAAATACAGATGCTGCAGACTTCAAGGTTGTTCTACAGTTTTTGTCTTTGTCAATATGGATTTATATGTTCAGTTATACCTGGCTCCATCATTTACCCATAATGAACTATGAGCCTGCATCTGCCTAACCCAGCATTTTCAACTACCATATCCCTACCTTTACTGATTGCATAATGTTCTAGAAAAGCTAAAAAAGCTCTTTAACATTTGCCCTGGAATTGAAACATCTGGGTTATATAAACATCCATCCTATTTACAGAGAGTTCCCCTAGTGAGGTTTATAAAGCATTTGCATTTGTTTGTATTGCCCTAGCTGTCAATCAAGTGGCAAAGCATGGGGCCTAAGTCAGAGAGCTGACAAACCAGTTTAGGTAAAAGACATAGGTAGCTGATAGACTATGTTAGAGGTGAAACAGAAAATTTTAAGTCTCAACCAATTCACTGTTTCAACCATTTTCCTCTTTTAAAAAAATGCATTTGGTTTTTTATAAAGTATATGGCTATGTAGGTAGCTGGATGAGTCAGACCAAAGAAGTCTGAGGCAGATCTTCAGATACTGTGTAGTCTTCTGCCAATGACCCAGCATGAGGCTAAATGAGAAGTTCCAAGGCCTTCTCATCCAACCTGTTATCTGATCAAGAATTCCCTTTACAAGTCATTAACAAGCACCCATCAGCCTTTGGGAGGAGGGACCAGTGCCTGCTGAGGCAGCTTGTACCACTTCTAATTAGAAGGGGATTTTCTTCTCATCAGACCTGTCTGTCTTTCTGCAACTTTTGCCTATTAATCTTAGATCCAAGTAGCAGAGCAGATTATCCAGGGAAGTATTGGAATATATTAAGGAGAAACATGTAAAGATATATTCAATCTAGTTTGATAACACAGTGCTCAAAGTCTTGGGCCTGTAGTCAAGAAGACCTGAGTGCAAGTACTGCATCACACACATACTAGCTGCATGATGCTAGGCAAGTTTTTTTCTTTTTCACCTCAGTTATGTATAGAGATACAAAGAAATGACACAAATATAGACTCTCCCTCAAGATGCTCACATTCTAATGGGAATAATAAGTTCAAATAACCATGTACTTATAAGATAATCTTAGAGATAAGGTATTTACAGTAGGGAAGGGAATGGAGAGACTAGAACCTGTAATAGGTAAACTTTGAGTTGAGTTGTACAGAAAATTAGGAAGCTTGATTTGAACTCAGGTTACCTGACTATAGAGCCAGTTTTCTATCCACTGTGCCATATTGCTACTTCTAATGATCTAATAAGTTCCTACATCAGTATGGTAGCTAAGAGACTAGAGACAAAAGGAACATATATATAGGAGATGTTGTGAAGGTTGAAACGATAAGTCTTTGGAATATATTGCATATATGGAGTGAATATAAGAAGTCAAAGATGACCCCCAATATTGCCAACTTGGGCAACTAGTAAATCAGCAAGACTTTCACAGTAAAAAGAAATGAAAACATCCAAATGGATATAACCAAAAGGCATATAGGACCAGAGCGTGAGAGAGAGAACATGCTGTGGTGCTATAGAAATCATTTGTAAAATGAGGTGATTGGACTAGAAGATTTCTCAACCCCACATCAACTCTAAAACTTAAAATATCTTAATTCTATATTGAGGACAAGGAGAAGGCCCAGATAGGCAGAGTGTTGGGAATTTTCAGTTTAATTGGAAAACTTTTGCCAATTATATGCAAGGTGTTATATACATACTAGGAGCTGGGGGAACAGAGGAATTTTTAAAATACCAAGGAACTTAAAGCTTAGTGTGAAGATGCAACATGTACACAGATAAGTAAGTTAAAATGCATATCCAAAATACTAAAAAGTAGTTTTAAGGGTAAAAGAGAATTAACAACTTGGGATATTAGGAAAGATCCCCTACAAGAGCTGTCATTTGAGCTGTGCTTTCAAGGAAACAAGGGATTCTTCAGTTAGAAATGGGGGAGGGGGCTGGCATTCTACAAGTGGAAGACTGTGCATTTGGGGACACAGAAGCAGGGCATGAAAAGGAGAACCAACCATTTACTTTGGGTAGAATGAAAGTAGGGGTTAAGTGGCCCCAGCAGAAAGGACAAAGGATCAGGAATCCAGGCCAGCCATAACCTGTAGTCATAGTCAAAGAGTTTATATTTTTGGCTTTGTAATTGGTCTATGGAATTCTTCAGATAAAAGTGGGTTTAGACAGGTTGGGAAATAATTGATTTTGACACTGTACTTTTGTATATCCGCCAAATATTGCACTCTCATGAAAAGATCTTCCCAGTTGAAATGAATGTGTGATTGCCCTATTCACCCAGCATCACAGAACACTATTTCTGAAAAGTAATAGCAGCAGTAGACTGATGGGCTCACAGAACATTGCTATCACACCTAATTTGACTCACTGAGGTGTTATCTAGATGCCCTAAGATGACACTAGAAAAAAGTGCCATTCAAACCAGAATCTGGGGAAGTCAAATCCGTTTGCCTCTTTTGAGCATCTTTATGGTCTCTCGTTTCTCTTCATCCTGAACCCCCCCCCCCCCCCCCTTTTTTTTATCAGAATGTCTTCTCTGAAGACTTGTTAAGCAAGAAACCTGTAAATCTAGCAATATCTCTAAATTGACTCTATTTTTTATGAAACTGACACAGGCTATTCATCTCTAAAGAGGGTCATCTGATCAAACTGGCCAATTTAAATGTTTCATTTTATTTTACAGAAGGAAAATCCCCAAATGATCTTGTCTCTAAAAGGACATTGTCTTTCTAGAAAGACCCCAGTTATGTAATTTCAGTTACTGTCAACTCAGATTTATATTATAATATGCTGGGACTAAAGTTTAAATTCTAGTTAACATTAACTTTATAAGTAATATTTATGTTCAAAAGAATAAAATGCAAGATTGCCTTACTGTTGTTACTAAATTAGCATCATTGTAATAATCTTAGAATTTTAGTGCTTTAAAATGTCATTGATACCTTATTGAACTTGGTTATGTGAAAATAACTTTTACATTTATTTCTGAAACAGTTTGATAGTAATAAGAATTTTCTGTTAATTGATATAGATATGATGAAATTTTGACCATTTACCAGAATATATAATCAAAAACTCAAAGGTGGTTCTTTTTTTTTTATATAACTTTTTATTTACAAGAGATATGCATGGGCAATTTTTCAGCACTGACAATTGCAAAACCTTTTATTGCAATTTTTCCCCTCCTTCCTCCCACCCCCTCCCCCAGATGGCAGGTTGACCAATAAATGTTAAAGTAAAAGTTAAATACAATATATGCATACATGTGCATGCAGTTATTTTGCTGTACAAAAAGAATAGGACTTTGAAATAGTGCACAATTAACCTGTGAAGGCAATAAAAAATGCAGGTGGACAAAATAGAGGGATTGGGAATTCTATGTTGTGTTTCATAGTCATCTCCCAGAGTTCTTTTGCTGGGTGTAGCTGGTTCAATTCATTACTGCTCTGTTGGAACTGATTTGGTTCATCTCATTGTTAAATAGAGCCAGGTCCATCAGAATTGATCATCATATAGTATTATTGTTGAAGTATATAATGATCTCCTGTTCGTGCTCATTTCACTCAGCATCAGTTTATGTAAGTCTTTCCAGGATCAAAGGTGGTTCTTAAAATAATTTTTGAACTATCATCAGTTCTCATATCATATACATTTCTGAATATACATCTGTATACCTTTGCCCTCCTCTTCCCAGAGATCCTGTCCCTTACATTAAAAAAAAAATAAAGAGGTTTGTGAAAGGGTGGAAATAGTTTAGGAAAACTGATTAATTTGATAACATCCATAGTATTTTGTACTCATTGTTTCCCAGTTCTGCAAAGAACTCATCTCATTTCACATTGCCTCTTTGGGGCCAAAATTGAACATTTTAACTTTATAGCATACCATTTCAATTATTTCATAGTTGCTATTCTCTCAACTTACGTTGTCGAAGTTATTGTTTATATCACTTTACTTTTTCTATTTGCTTCATTTTTTCTCAGTTAATAAAAGTTTTCCCACCCTTCTCTATATTCATCATTTTTATAGCATAGTGATATTCTATTACATTCTTCTACCACGGGTTGCTTACCTATTCACTAAGTGATAGCATCTACTTAGCTCCATATCTTGGTTGCAATAAATAACACTAATGTAGCATTTTGGTGTATATGGGAACTTGTTGATTTACTTTTAAATACTTTACTTTTGGGGGATATATCAATAGCAACAAAATCTTTGGGTCAAAGGGTATGGACAATGAGTCATTTTATTTCCCTCATTTCAAAAAGTTTTTTCAGAAATGAACCAATGAACCAATGGCTACACCAACAATACTTTGTAGAGTTCATCTTTGTACCACCTTTCCAACAATTAGTAATCCCACCTTTTGTCATCTTTGTCAATTTGCTATATATAAAATGAAACCTTGTTTTGATTTCATTTCTCAGAAGTTTATAATTCTTTGTGTGAGACCTATTTGCACATATTTTTTTGACCAGTTATCTGATTAGTAACCAGTTATCTATACGTTACTTACTGATATATCTTGATCAGGGACTCTGATAAAGCAAGCACATTTCCAATGATAACTCTTCTCATATAATATCAGGTTAATTAGATATAATTACAGACTCTTAATTGTTAACTTCTCTTTAAAAGAAAAATTCATTTTTTTCTCTTATTGGCTTATCTATTTATTATAAGCATTAATTTTCT